>NW_010112564.1:45168-67678 GCF_000699245.1 Pterocles gutturalis | reverse complement strand
TATAAAAATAATATAATAAATACATAAAATAATATGCATAGAAGAGCACTCCAAACAGCAAAAGCTACTTTAGGCATAGAGTAACTACAAGGTTTAATTCATAAAACAAGGCAGCTTTTAGTCAGATAATTTTTTAACTCCAACTCTTATTCTGTAATCTGTGCTGGTGATTCCTCCAGCTTCAGAGAGGCTTCAGACCAGAGTGATTTTAGCAGTGGCTCAGGTGCTCCTGAGTCACAGTCTGTAACTCAGTGTTAATGAATCCTTAACACTGCAGAAACTGCAATGCCAGAGGGAGACAGGCGTAGGCTCTGAGAGCAGGGGCACACCGACCGTTTTTCAGGCTGCTCATGAGCTAGCACAGATCTGTACAGACATGCTGGACTGTCCACAATCACATACCAGCAGGTTACATGTCTGAGCCTCCCCGCTTCACACAGGTTTTACTGGGTTCTGTTGTTTAGGAAATTAAGAAGCTTCTTCATCGCAAACACTTATCACAGACTGGTGAGAAGCAGAAATATAATGCCTGCCTTTATATTAATATGAATAAAGTTTACTCTACTATTACCTTGCACAGCAATTAGGGGTGACTCAGACACAGACGGAACCACAGACAAGCCACAGTCTCTTCCAGAGCATTCCAGGGTCATTATCTTCCACAGACCTTTACAGGGTTGAATTCTGACTTTTGTTGAATTCCAAGTTTATATGAAGTAGTTTACAGAATCAAGAGACATCATATTTAATTGAAGCTTCATTGATCACACCTGAGCCAAGATTGGGGAAACTTTCCTAATGATCAGAACATAGAGCAGGTGCAACTCCTCCTCCAAAGTACTTCACAGGACATATTAAAGTCTAAACACTTTTTGCTTCTCAGCAAGAAAAACAAACAAACCAACCACACCATGTTCAAAGGCCAGTTAAACATAGCATGAAGCCTCTCCAAGGTAGAAGAGTAAATTATTCTAGATCATTCCACAGACACATTCTGTATTCTTCTGGATGGGCAATTCAGACCCTTAGGCCATGACGGCAAGTTACCAGATTTTTTTTTTTTGTTGTTTCAATTGACATAGCCGTCTCTACTTTCCAGCTAAAGTGGGGTAATCTATCTCACATTTATTGTGAATGCACAGCTTCATATTACTTCACACTTGCAGTTAGCTATAAGTAATCAGTTGTTGCTTTGGAATAACATACTGTACTACAAACCCACACTGAACTTTGCTTCATCAGACAGCTATGCCTCCATGACAGCTAAACAAGGAACTTTCCTTCAGCGTCACCTCTTAGAACACGACTAAACCACTGAGCTAGATATTGCTCTGTTGAATACAGCCTCGGGCATATCCTGATGAGTACATGCCCTGTCTCTTGTTAACTAGACTTCAGCAACACTAATGCACTAAAACATTGTAAAAGTAAACCTTCAGGGTTTGGAGCTCTCTTTCTTCCTTTGAAAAGTATTCATAAATCCTGTGCCAGTCATCATATTCACAAAGACTACTACCACTTACCTTTTTTATCATTTTGCTTAACTGTAAGACTTATGAATGTAAATACAAAGAAAAGCAGCTTGAAAAATAGAAAAGTAATTTAAAAAACAGGACAAAGACTATTTACTTTGATCCACCTCTATCTCAGACTGAAAACTTCTCAGAAAACATTTACCACTGTACACTACTCATAATTTCATAATAATTGTAACAACAATTCAAACAAACTTCTGTTTTTTTTTTTTAATTTAAATGTCGTGATTTAAGCGTCTATAATGTGCTGAAACCCCTCAAAAATTAACCACTGAAATTTCTCATTCATTTTTCAGGGATGGTTTCACAGCAGATTATATGTAGCTGCAGCATAAGAACAAATTTACAAGGTCTGTAGATGATACCAAAAATTTAAGATAAAATCATGAATGACAACACAAGCAGCTTTAAAAGAACTTCAATCATTTAACGAATTGCTCCAGCAGACGGCAAACACACTTCACCGCACACAATTGCAAAATAATTTGCCTGGAAGCAAGCAAGACAAAAAAAAGTATACTAAACAGGACAATCACTCAGCAGTGATTAGAAAAACTACTTGGGGGCTTAGTGCGGAAAAAGACATAATGAAACTATTGGCACAAAGGAAAACAGTAAGACTTAAGTATTCATTAGCAGTATCAGATACCAAGCAGGTTATCCTACTAGTATGCAAAACAGGAGCTGCTATCCAGTGGGCACTGACCATTCCCTGGTCCACAAGGAGGAAAACAGATGTTTGTGTAACTGGAATTACTCTATCTGCCTTCTTTCCTGAAAGAAACAGTCTCATTCCCTCCCACCCCAGCTCTCACCAGCACATGATTTCTTGTGAACATGCAAGCCATGTTAAACCCTCTTTCCTTTAGGTCAGTTTGCAGCCACACAAGTGCTGGGGCCACTACAAGGCAGACGCTGCTGCAGGGTCATAAAAAAATAATGACCAGGCATGAGGAGGAGGGTTAACATCACTGAACAGCATTTCATCTTGTGATAGCTCACCCTGTACATGATCGCAGCACACCATGCACCCTAGCTCTCAAGAGTTGAGTCAGCTCATGAAAACACAATGCTTTCTAGCCCTTGTAAGTATTACTTACTAGTAAAGCTGCAGCATGAGAGTCAGTAGGACGTCCCATATAAGCAAAGATTATTCATCCCAGAAGAGACTATACCAATAATGACCCAGCACACTTCCTTACAGTGCTGTGTTCTGGGTGATGCCTATCTCATGTATATTTATTTTAATTTACTTCGATGTCATTAATTCTTATGTACACTTGTAGGGCCAGTGATCCTCCTGTATCACATGTATTTCACACTGTTGTACTTTTCTTCACATACACCTATTTTTAATTTACAGCATGAACTTTTATGTCCTGAAATCAATGCCACAATTCCAGAGTTAGTAATCACACCACACTCCTTAGAGGACTGTAAATTATACCAATTCTTTTTAAAGACAAACTTCCTTCAACATAGGACATCAAAGTAAATTGCAAAATCCAGTGAGCAGGCACTCTAATTCCTGCTTGACACTTCAGAGAAAGCAGCCCTTAGGACCAACAAGAATTGATATACTTGCAAATCCTCTGAACAACATAACCCAACGATATCAGAAGAGAGTTTGAAAGAGGCAATCTAGACTGTATTTTTCTTTCTGTTCAGTGAAGACTTTAACAGGTAAATAGGAAATTTTAAAATATTTTCAGTTTATTGCTGCATCTAATCAAAACAAAACAGTCTGAAAGACTCCATCTGCATTCATTTGTTAATTTCTCTTAAGGAGAATGTCAAATTTATTTTTCAGTAAAATGCTTCTAAGTACTTGAACATTTAAGAACTGTGTATCAGAAATAAGAAATAATTTAATTTTGAATCCATTTACCCCCACGCCCATTTGCATTTCGTTTCTTTAATGTGGATTTCGTTTTCACAGCAGTTCTTAATAGGAGACTTATGAGTAATATTTCCCATTATATACCCCAGCACTTTTTTCTCATAATTGTGATTTAAAGCCACAATGAAGAATTAATGTAGATATAGAGGCCCAGCACTACAAAATGACAATTTGAATTACTGCTAATCTAAAACACTTCTCACCCCTACCATCAATTGGTAGCCTAAGAGGCATGGCAGCTTAGTAACTCATCCAGGAAAAATAAGGCTGTCAGCCAGTACTCATCTTTTCTAGCAAAGAAAACCTCACTTAAGTCTGCCTGGTGGGTAATGGCTGGGAAAGGCAAAGAAAAGGTTTGATAATAATACATGATATTTCCATATTTACCTGGAAATGTTGGTCTTATGGCTTCACCACAACAGTAATTACCTGCTGACACAGAGAGCACACATCTGCTGTGGTTTGGGTGGTGGGTTGGTTTGGTAGCAAGGGAGGGGCTACAGTGATGGCTCCTGGGAGTAACCGCTACAATTTCTCCCAGCTGCAAGGTTTTGGTAGCAGGCGACAAGACTACATTGATGGCCCTGGTGAGAAACTGCTGGGAGTTTCCCCATCTCCAAGCCAGACCTGCCTCTGGCCAAGGCTGAGCCAGTCAGCACCTCTGCGAGTAATATATTTAACAGGGGGCACAGCGCATGGAGCAGTGGCGCATCCACCGATTATTCTTTATTTTATTTTTGGCTCAACATATTTTTCCCAGAGAAGCTGTGGATGCCCCATCCCTGGAGACATTCAAGGCCAGGCTGGATGGGGCCCTGGGCAGCCTGCTCCAGTGGTTGGCAACCCTGCCCACAGCAGGGGCGTTGAAACTAGATCATCTTTAAGGTCCTTTTCAACCCAGGCCATTCTATGATTCTATAATTTTACCTTTTTGTTCCTTCTCCTTCGTGTCTTGAAAGTTTTGAAGTCTGTGACCTCCTAGCCATCCTCACCCAAGAAAAATACCTGAAGAGGATATCAATTGCTTGTTAGATTTACCCTTTGAGGGTTCTCAGATTCATTTTCAGTGTTGGAAACATTTAATAGCACTTTAGAGGCAATTCTAAATAAACAGAGCAGTTCACCTCAAATGCATTCAGTTATAATACTGATATTAAAAACTAAGCATGCTAAGTATTAAGTTGATCTTCCTGGATGCAAATCTTCATTTATCTGCAACATGTCAAGCCAACCAAGAAAGAAGATTCACGTTCACATTTCCACAAGCTCACATTAAAAAGATATGCATTTATTTTGAAATAGATGCCAACTAAATCAGATAATTAGAAGCTGAATGAAATGCAACAAAAGAATCCATATTGAGGGTTCCTCCCTTAAGATGAGCTTGAAGCTTCATACATTGTAGAAAAAATTTGCAGTAGCTGTTTAGTTTCCAGACTTTACAGAAGCTACAGAAAATATATTGGTTGAAGGATTTCCCCCTGCCATCATTCATAGAGGGTATGCTTCGTATGAACCACAGTAACCCTGAATATCTATTCCACAGCTAATTCCAAATTCTTTTTGATGAAATTAAAAAGTGTCAGATTTTGCTGAAAATTCTACATTCCTCAAGTTCTTGGCGAAATACTTTCTCTGTTATTTCGTCCAATAACAAAGTATAAGAAAATTTAAGCAGTCCACAGAATAAATTATTTATCTATAAAAATACCTATTCATAAAGAGATTCCCTTTTGTAAGTTCATTCCATATTATAACAAACATAAAATTTTGTATTTTTTTGCAGAGCAACATTCAAAAACTACATTTCTGGAAGCTTCTACAAAGCACTTAGACCATAAGCTTCTTGCAGGACCTTTACAGTATTTACGTATGAACTAGGTCCCAGAAGAAAGTGCTTGCTTGATGCACTACTGTCCTGCAATTTCCATTCAAACATTTGGAGAGCAAAATGAGAAAGAGAACCTAATGGCACGTTTTGGGCTTCCAGGTTTGATTCCAACTATGGCATCCTTCAGGGAGCTCTTAAAAAGCAACAGTAAAAGCTCGCAGCAGCCCGTAGCAAAATTTGGCATGCACAGCTCAGGGAATAAAAGTCTTCAGGAAAAAATACTTGGTTACTTAACTCATTGAAATACTACTCAAACTGCAGTAAATCGATTATTTTGCCCATGCTGCTATGAGATAACTTGAAGTACAAGATGAATCCTATCAACATGCAGTATTTATTAGAAGCAGTTCTCTTACAGCTGATATAAATTGTCAGCAACTCTTCTGAAGGAGAGCCACCAATGTAAGTACAGCAGTACAAACACCTGTTACGTATGCAGGCAGAGCGACAGGCTGCTGTCCTCCTCTTCCTCCTCCCAACTCCCCAACAAGTGCTTTATCCTCAGCTGGAGCTGCAGTGTTTACCCCAGGATATGTGGTGTAACAGCTACCACACAACCTCACCATAGAGTGTCCGATCCTTAGTAAAAAAGGGCACAAAGAGCAACCTCTGTGACACCTTGGCACTGCATGAAAGCCACCCTGGTACCCTTCCTGCACAGATGATATCTAAGCTAGGGCTTGTCACTGGGCTACGCCTAGCTACTCCTAAGAATATATACTGTTTCTCTCTAAAGAGCATAAATCGTGATGATGAACAAATGGAGGAATGCAGTGATCTGGGCTAGAGCTGGGTCTGAGAGGCAGGCATTGGCAGGGACCGAGGCTCCTCTAGGCAGCACTGGGGCTGCAGCCTCCAGCAGACAGAACAGTGCGTGTTCCAGAAGAGGAAACGGCAACAGGAAAGAAGCTTCCCAGAGTCCCAAAACCAATTCTCTTTTGCACAGTCCTGAGCAGTGGACTGGTTTAACAGAAGGTCAGATATTGTATGCAAAGTGGCAAACTGGTTTCCACTGCTGCAGAGCAGAGTCAAACAAGATTACAGGTCAGTACTACTGGGAGGGAGGCTGTAAAGTGCAGCAGAGATGGGGTCAGCACACTGCTCGGTCTCACCACCAGACAAACTGTAACACCAATCAGCTTCCCAATGGACTCACCCCTTTCAAACTCAAAGCTCCCTCTTTTTTCTCTGTCCCCTCAGAGCATTCTTAGTTCTTCTCATAGTATCTGAAATTCGTGAAGGGCCAAGGACTGAACTACTACAAGGCTGGAGTTTCCCAAACCCCCTGCTACGTGTTTATAACCAACAGATGTTGATCATTTAGCCTTGCAGAGCTGAGTCAAACACTGAGTATTTTTAAGCTTGTTTCACATCTAGAACAATACCCTCCAAAACCATCATACAATCTGATAGTAGCTGTTTCAATGTCACCCAAAAGCAACAGCAGAAAAAAATGTTCATAAATAAAGTGTAGAGGAGTTCAGCACCCAGTGCTGCAATTTTTAATTAATACAGTTTTCAGCAACTCCGCTGTAAAATTCAGTGATCAGCAGAAAGCTTTTATGCATTCTACCTCCAAGGTGCATGTGTTTGTTGCTCACAACACTAAAGCAGACAGCTTAATGAGAAGCTTCTGGATTTGGATGGTGTACTGAGGCCTTTTTCACCGTCTGGCAGTTACCGCTCAATAATTAAAAGGCAAGAATTGATATCTCTCTCTACACCACGTTTTAGCTGAACAAACTTACTGATGTGGTTCCTCTGCATTTTGCTTCATAACATTGGTTCTCTTTTGAAGTCTAAAATTTTCAAACTCCCCATGATGTTGAAATAATGGAATCCGAGGGGATTTGTCTTTGGCTTTTTTTCCTTTTAACTTGTCCCATATGTTTCTTTTCTCCCAGGAAAGGCATTCTATCACTTCCAACTTTCCCTTTAACTGTACTGGGGATGATGGACGAAGATGACTTCAGGGACTCATCAGAATAGCTTACTGCATCAGAGTGCTTTCAAGCATGATGGAAAGTTATCTTTGTAACTTCATTTCCTCTCTTTTACAAAAAATTCCTCTGTACCATGTGATGGTTGGCAGTCCTTCGTAGGAAATGTTACAGGACAAAATGACTGACCTTCACTTGTAACACTTCCTTATGTTACTATATCTAGCATTTATAACTTACCTTACAGAAAAGTAGAAGACAGATCTGGGACACAATACTACACAGTGCTGATATACATTTATAACTTACCTTACAGAAAAGTAGACAACAGATCTGGGACACAATACTATACAGTGCTGATATCCCACAAGGATAATAATCTAAAACCCTAGACACTCCTGATTTCAACTGATTTTTGTTTGTTGTCAGCACCTGTGACCTTGCAAAAAAATAAAGTCATTGACACTTGCCAAACCTCTAGCTTGACCAACTTATTTGAATTTAAATTAAGAAGAGGATGCCTCAGAGAGGAAAGATGTCAATAATCTATGCAGGCACGTGGCCACAAAGCCTTCCCGGAATAAATACAGTCACCAGAGAGCTGAAGCAGAGTGGTTTGATTCTCAGCAACTTCTACTGAGAATTAAAAACTTCATGTTAAAGTCCCTAATGCTAGAACACTTTCAGGCTCCTGCTTTTATTCAGCCTCTTTCCAAAGCAGGAACAAGTAGCCCTAGAACAAGTAACACTTCACATTCCTTTCTCCTTTCTATATGCTTCCCTTGGAGAGAAGTCTTCCATTACAGTTCCAGTGCTGCTACCCCTGCTACTCTCGCTTCTGACACCAAAAAGCGATCTGTGCACTTTTTCTCTGGCAGCACAGCTCATAGCCAAAGGTCAAACCCAAACTGAAAGCTCTGCAAAGCAGATTTCCAATCACTTTTAACTCAGTTACAGTAAATATTGAAAATACAGTTAAATAATTAAAATATTTCTGCAATCCTCCACTAACATATCAGATATGGTTGAGTATATAGACCAATATACAGAAAAAAAGTTAAACTGCCATTAAAAAAAGTGCTTCTTCAAAATTGTATAATCAAAACCAGCTACAAACATAGCTGAAGGACTGGTTTTTCACCAGCTTACTCTGCCTGAAAGACTCCTGGATTTCTACGATTTATACTGTCAAAGCAATCCAGGTCATTTAGCTAAAACATCTTCGGGAAAATGAGCAAGTTTTGCCTGGATAATTCAGATACTTATCATTAAAATGAAACCCCTAACCCCTCACCCCACCACCCCTGAAAGCAGAAAAGACTTTGAAAGATATCTAAGTGAAACATACTGCCCAACTGAATTTTTTAACCCCTTCAGATGGCCTTCAACTTCCCTTGCTAATTTGGGATGGAAATTATATACTAATTAAAATATAATTTCTATTCCTCAACTAAGAAAATCATTTACTTCCCAGACAATAAAAAAGGCCAGCTGTGAAGTAGCCCACTCACTCTTAGTGACAAGATCTGCTTTAAGGTAAAATCACAGAACATGCTTAGTAATGGCATAGTTTTTATGGCATAATTGTAGAAATACATGATGCATAGAAACACATGGGACTAATCTAATTCCCTGTTACATTTACTGTATTAAGTTCTAAATTTGCAAACGAGCTTAGTTGTAGCTTCAACTGTATCTTTAATTTGAACTCTGAATTCTTTGAGGTCAAATCAGATGAATTAAGAACTGAATTTTTCTTTTTTTCATCTTAGGATATGAGGGCACTATTTCACTGGTATTATATGCTATGAATGTCAAAAAATTAATATCAAAATAAGCCAAGATTATACAAAAAACACCACCAGTTTTGAGAAGTACTCCATGCTAACTCAGCTCCTCCAAAATTCAACAATGGTTCTCCAAAAGATTTGACAGCAGTCAAGGCAAAAGCAAGGAAAAGACAAGTAATTTTCAGTACAGTGTGAAAAATAATTTTATTGCATGATTGTATATCACATTCTTGAAAAAGCAACCAGCTGTAACATCTGACAAGTCTAAAAAATAAATAATCAAACTAAAGAATGGGTTGTATAGAAATATGGAAAGGCTGAGGCTATGTATTACCGAAGTTTTGCTGATGTGCTATATAAGGATTTAATCCAAACCACATGAAATCTGGAGGAGGAGAGGAAACAAGCAGAACCAGACCAAAGTTTTTCTTCTGTTTTAGCACAAGACAATGCTAGACGATTTGACCCTTAGTTGAATACTTGCAGAATGAATCAGGCTTACTTTCATACCACCTGTTCATTATTATACTTTGTCTCATGGCAACAAAAGTGACGTGCTGCTGTGCTACTAAAAACCTCAAAAAATTTCCTAAAAAAAACCCATAATTAAGTTTGGTGTCCTATTGCAGTTGATCAATACATGAACAAGAATTGCTCAGTCACTGAACAAAAATCAGTAAGATCCTGAAGTTCTTTCATCTCACTGTGACTCTGAAGAAACTCTATCCTGGACGGTGTGGGAAATTTAAAAATTTTCAGAGCAAGGCTAACATCTCAGTTAGGTAGTCTTTAAAAAAAGGACAAGTATTTCCATTCAGTGTTGATATTTATGCACCGTATATAATATGTAATCTTGCAGTCTTTAATCACTGCAAATAAAAACTTGTTTTCAAAAGAAAGAAATCAAGGCTTCTCTCACAAAATGTTGAAAAAATAATATTTCAAAGTTGACAAATTTGATTTTGAGTTAGCTTTTCAGTTGATATCTGGAATATACCTTAGTCATGAATAAATTCAGAACTTCTGAAGGGGAAAAAAAATGTAATCTTCCATCCTCCCCAAAATATAAACCTTGTAATTTTTAATAGAAAAAAATCATGCTGATTCAAACACGAAGATTTGTATGCAGACTGCCACTTTTCCCTAAGGACCCTCCTTGACCGTAGACCTGTCACAATCATCTTTGGAGAGTGAATGTAACTGGATGTTCTGCTGCCTTACAGGCTGAGGATATGCCTGGCACAACTGTGCAGAAAAGCTTCAGGGCTTTGTTTTAAGAGATGAACCAGACTCATCTGTGTGGCACTGTACCTAGCTGTAAGAGCAAGTTTAAATAATATTTTCACAAAACAGAAGAACTCAGAAGCTTAGTTAACCAACAACTGTAAAATCCTCACTGGTATGTTTGTTGATAGGATTACTGTAAGAGGTTAAATACTGTCAGTTTTCAGAAATGAATGGAGTATTTTCATATAATTAAGTGGAAGAACACAAATAATACGTCATACCACACAGCAAACACTGCATTCAGAAAAATGTTCAGCAAAATGTTGACTAAGGAGAATAAATCACACAAGCTCAGATTATTTGTTTTGTTTGTGACCTTTCAAGCATCACCTGTTCATTAACATGCTATGCTCCAAACTGAGACTAACCAAATACCAACTGCTCCAAAGTATTTTAGAACACTAATTGTATTATTAAACATTCCGGTGTTAGGGAATTGACAAAACCTAATGGGTTTATTTGGAGGGAAGTTTATAACAATAAAAAGTGCTATAAAAATAAGGTGTTGGGAGAAGTTGTTGGATGCACGAGTAGTTTAGCAAACTTGTTTAAAGAAATTACTATATATTCACATTCTCTGCCCACAGAAATTCTGTGCCCTATACTGGACCCTAATGCTGCAGTGTTTGCTTTCATGTTTCCATCTGACACCATTCTGATGCTTTTGTGTCTTCTCACACTTTTTCAGACTATCACCATATTTGCCATGACAATTAATATTCCAGAGACCGTTGCCAGAAACGTGGAAAGGACTTCAGGAACCCCCTGCACACAGCATCACTCACTGCAGCCTTCCTTATGTAGGCCCTTAATTGAAACCTTCGTGCCTCTGTTAAATTTAATCAATCCTGAAACCAACAAAAGGCTTGATTCAGCCCTTATAAAAGGAAGAGCTACTGACTGCAATATCGCTACTAATTCAACCTAAGACAAAGAACGCAGACCAGGATCACACTATAGGACAGCACAGTTTTTATCATAATACAGCTCCTGCACACCAACTAGCTATCATTCCTATTCTTTTGTCTTTTATTTCCTCCTGCTGGCAGAAGTCCCTGGAAGGAAGCCCTGCTGCACTTCACTGTGCAGTGTAAACCAGTATTTCAGATAGCCTGGTTCCCTTCATTCCAATCAGGTGATTTATTTTTTTTCTGTGCACAGTGTTACTTGACAGCCACACCCATACCAAGACTCTTTAAAATGCTTATGTATTGCATAACATTGCTCACACACCTTGTTACAAGAACAAAATTGTCAGCGCAAAAGCACTGGATCTCCAATGAACAGGCCACAAAGTGCACTTCCTATGAATTTTAAATTACCGTATAGCAGTTGAGGCTCAAACAAAATTTAACAGTTTTATTTATGAAATTTGATTACACAAACAACATAGGTGTTATATGCTATTCCCCGCTCTTGAATCCCCTAAAATATTCTTGGGCTCAACTACAAACTTCAAATCATACAGCCATAAAAACAGGCAATATTTTTAATACAGAATAAAATCAAATTGCCTTTAAAAATCCTACACCATTTTGCACTGAAATGGAACTGTTAGTTCTGATCTCCTGGCTAAAATACCTCTTGGTTAATTATGCTCTCTTACCTGAATTCCCCTTATGGTTATTAATTTTCACCACCTGTCCTAAAACACTGTGTGAACAGTTAAACAAATTCTAATCCTGATCCTAGACAGCTGATGCAAGGTTTTTCTGCTTTGTCCAAGTTTCATGGGAAGAAAAAAGAAATAACAATTTAAAAAACCCCATAGAACATGAAGTTACAATTATCCTTTTCTGCTATAAAATCCTAACTCCTTGATCCCTCATATGCCATAAAAATAAATAAGCTACAAAACAGAAGCATTCTACCTTTTGGAAAGCTCTTCATAAACAATCTGATATTCATTATGTACACACAGGGACACCTTGTTTTAACCTAAACAGTGTCTAGTCTATGAATGTGTATATATCACACACACATTTTACCCTGTTTCCTGTAAAGCCATCCCGTTAAATTCCATGAAGAACTGAATTCAACCTCGATATAACCCAACTTACTTTAGTAGTGCTACAGCAAAAATGAATCTAGTCTAGTCTTCTGCAATATGTAAGAGAACAGGATTTGACAAGAACTGGAAGCATTACAAAAAGATTAAACTAAACTATACTGAAGAGCATAAACAACATGGCTTCATCAGCTCTGGTTATCACTGTATATCCACTTAATTAGGTAGAGATAGAACTACATTATTCATTGATTAATGTAGCCACTAGCCAATATAACTCTGACTTGCCTAACTCCTAATGACGTAAGACTTCTGTTCATAATGAGGTGTACTTTTTTCCCCAAAACTGCAAGTCTTCAATCAAAACACCTGAAGAAGCGAAAAAAACTCATCACAGACAGCTTTGAAATAATCTGTGCAAAGACAATTTGCTATAAATGATTCTGCTTTGAACATAGGTAATTTTAAAACTTGCTTACAGTTGGTAAGTCCTCATGGACTCATAAAAGAACGTAAAAACAATAACAGGAAATTTAAAAAAAATTACAAGCAGCAAGGAACAGGCTCTCTTAGAATTAAATGGTGATTGGCTTCTAAAGCATTTTAAGAGCTAAATATAACAAGTTTTGGGTTTCTTTCCCCCCACCCCTCAAAGCCAATTGCAGCTGAGGAACAGACTCGGTCCTCTGTTTCTTGATATACCTTTTTTCCCCGGTTACTCCTATGCACCAGAATCACTCTTTCTTCAAACTAGTCATGCCAGAAAAAGAATTGTTTGAGCAAACGTACTGCAATTCATACATAAATCTTCTAAATGAAGAAGCTGTAGCTTCAATCCCCAATAAATCACTGCAGAATACTAAGTTCAGTGTAAATATCTTCCTTCTCTTTTTTAAAGAAAAGTCTCTACCTTAAAGCCTATAAACTTTAATAGCCCATTTTGACCAGCGCAGGAAGTAAAAGGAAGCAGATAATTTGTCTGCAACAACATAAAAGAGTGTCCTAGTGATCTATAAAGGCCAATTGTCTGAAACATGTCTCATAATAAACACAAGCCACTTCCATCCCAAGATTGGCAAATAGCTCTTCCCTGTTTTGACAGTTTCCATACTGCAGGTGTTTAAGTGGATTTTTTCCCTTTTTTTTTTTTTTTTAACCTCCAATATAAAGTGGAGATTTTATTTCAGCTGTGTTTGCATCATTAGCTTGCTGGCAATCATATAAGCCTAAATTATCCAGGCAAGCAGTTCCATTGATTGAGACCTCTTGCTGGAAAAGAGCAGCAATCAAATCAGTCAGCCCAAATTATCCTTGACATTAACAAAGGGCTCTAGGATCATTGTACGGAATGACTTGCTTCTGTTACCAAGCTGATTATGTTGTAGATGCCTCTGCAGAATCACAGCACAAAACCCAGTTTAAAATAAAACTGTTTATAAGAGCATGTAATTCTCATTGCCACTGCTTGCTGTATTCAGTGTTTTATTACAGCATGCTAAATATACATTATACATACATGTGCATGTGCTCACACATGTGCATAAAAGCAGCAAGAGCTTGTGCTTACTTCAGCTAAGCAGCCATGGGCAAAAGTAAAAGCAAGCAGCCAGGCCCCAGCGACAGTGAAGCCGAGAAAGCTCTACAGACCACTGCCTCCGCACCACTGCAGGATCGGGGCATCTCATCCCCGATGACAGACTAGATATGTGAACAAAACTGAGCTTTAGGCTGTTCCCAGACACTAGTGATTTCTCTCTCATGTCTAGTTTCTTGCACTCAACTTTTCCAAGAGCTTCATCTAAGCCAAATCTAACTCAGGACCACATAGTTTAAATGCATATAGGGCTCACGGGGCTGGGGGTGAGGGTATTGTGAGTTCCCCATTTCTTGAGGAAAAAAAACCCTCACTCTTCTCTGAAAGTCAGCTGCAGAAAAAAGATGTACAAAAAGCCAGAGCTGTCAGATTGATAAGAAAAAAAATGGGGAGAGAAGAAAATATATTCAAGCTTCAAAAAGAATATTAAAAAAATCCTACTGGGAGTAAAAATGTATTTAAAACTAGAACAATAGCTTCTACTTCCACAAAATAGTGGATATGGTATTTTTTTTTCCCCTAGGTAAACATAATGAGCTAGGAGAACAGCAGCTTTGTGGCTAAGGAGAAAGACATTTCTGGTTCAGGGCCCAGCTATGCCACAGGCACAATACCTTGTCTGAAAACATAGGCTCATAGTGCAAGCAAATTTTTACCAGACACAGAAATCCAGACTGTACAAGACTATCTAGGGTATATACGGATCAACCTAAAAGGCACAAAATTTGAGTGAGAATTCTTTGTTTTCAACCTCAAAATCATAAGCATTTAAGATTGCATTATGGTTGGTAAAGTCATAATACTGAAGGCTGACACTGATTTTGGACAGCCCTGACCTGCATTTGCTACACAAGTTGCCCTTATACCCCATGGTATGAAATCCATTATTACACATTCTCCTTTCCCGTTGCATGGTAGTCAATACATTTGCTGTGTAGGTACTCAGATATCTTGTGCCAACAGTTTTCAGATGTTTGTTTGCAGCTTCTTTTCCCAAAATGTGTGTGTCACTTCTAAACAGGCAGACTAAACTGTAGCAAAATACAGTTCATATACACTTCAGATACAAAGTTGTGTATAGCTCGATTTGATGAATTATACTGGCTTCTGGACTCAACTGGACCTCTCATGCCCGGCACCATAAATCATTGTCTTCCTAACTGTAAATCTTCCCATGACACTGCTCATTTTCTAGTACCATTTTCTAGTATCCAACATCTATTCAAATCATTGTAGTGCCCAAACGAAAACAGTGGTTCATTCCAGCATATATTTTACAGATAAAACAATCATTAGCCTCTGCCCCCAAAATTTACTTTAGATTAAAAAAAAAAAACAAAAAACAAAAAACAGACAATGAGACCAGAAGGAGATGGCAATTTGCCCAAGGACACACAGCACGTCTATCGCAGAAACTTTAATATCAGCCTCCTGAACCCTAACCAGCAAGGCAGCCGTGGAAGCACACACTAACAGATCCCTGGGACAATTCTGCTTCAACTTCTGATCCGCTGCTTTTGAATTGGTTAAAAGAGAGACTATTCCTCTTGCCAGCTCTGCTATAGCATAAATGAAGTCTAGAAAGAGGAGATGAGGTTTTTGTCTGTTGTTATGACTCCATAGTTAAGCTAATACATCCGGTTGCATTGGCACACCATTTTGACATTTGAAGTTTATACAGAAACTGAGCTGACACACTGGAAACTTTTACCAAATTCCTTAGTCCATCACTATCTCACCATCACAAACAGTTCATCAGCCTCAGCTGGCTCAGCAGCAGCATCTTCTTCACTTTCCCAGTAACTGTCTACATTCAAGTGGATTCCTGAAGCTGGAAGATACATGAGATACCAGAAACGATAACCATCCTTCTCATGGTGTTTGACTTGTTCGCCTACTAGGCTAGACAGGCAAAAATGTTAAAAGTAACACTATCTGTCTCAGGAGCAAGGAACATTTCACTGTCATAAAGGAGATTTCCTTTTCCCATTGAATTTGAATGCCATGTTAGTGATTAAGAGTCACTATGTTGAAAATTCTGTATTAAATTTTGATTATGGTTTCAGATTAAACAATTTTTCCCTTGAAAAGAAATATTAAATCCTTGAAGCATATGATAAAATCCTCTGTTCAATAGATATTCTTAATGGACATTATGGATATCAGTGATTTGGACACAGGTCAATTGCTGGGCAAAAGTAGAAACAAGAAAAAAACCCAAAACTTTCAAATATCTTGTTACCATTAAGCAGCATGGTTTAACAACATATCGTGCATCAGGTTACATAGAAGTTAGTAAAACTATACCATTTTTTCTTTTTATTTTACATTCCTTGCAACTTGACCATCCCCAAAGGATCTGCAGGGGTCAGAACAGGTTGGGTCTAGCTGACAACCGTGTCTTAACGCTACAGCACCAGGTAATTATAACAATAGAGAAATCACTTGATAATAAGCAACCTGTTACCCACTGTGAAAGCTGTGAAGGTATTGAGATGTTTGTAACAGCAAGTTCCTAGGTGCCAAGTGAATTTGAACAAGAACCACCACAATTGGCTCCTTCCTCCCCAGTACTGTGCCTGGAGCTCTCCAGAGCCACGTGTGGAGAGAGTGAACCCGAGAGACTGCAGGGACAAGGGAGAGATGCCGCCGGGCCCTGCTAGCACAGCTAGAACCACCACACTGTCCCACCTGGCTTGTCTCTGGACCATGTCCGCTCTGCCACAGAACAAGGAGGTCATGCAATTCATAAAACTTAATGTATCTGTGATTAAAGAGTTCTGGTACCCAACTCCATTTATTTCCATGCTGCAAAAATATCCAAATAGAAATACTTATCATTGCTGACTTTCTTGCTTTTTCATTGTACCAGGAGGGTCAGTATGCTCTCGAGGTGTTCCCTGTTCAATCAGAAGATCTTCTTTCTAAATCTGAACCATATTTTCCTTGCCTTAGCTCCCATACAGACAAATGACAGAGCATTTATTTTCAGGAAGTCGCACTAACGTCTCTTCTCTTCCTGTGAAAAAATATGATCCCAGCTCTTCTCAGTGACAGCATTTTGTCAGCAAAAATCACTGAAAATGACACTCATGGGAAGACACATGCTTTAAAGGTTTAGAGCCGGCCAGCAATGTCAAAGACCAAAATATTTTGTTAAATAATGATGATAGTAGAAGTCTTAATGGTTTCATGAGAACACAGAGACATCACACATTTCATAAAAAGCAGACCTGTACGGTAACAGTCATCATGTTGTCTGGAACAAGTACTGAAAAGCAGAAATACTCACCTCTTAATACAAGAAAACATCTCCTGTAGATACAACAATACATTAATTTGTAGGGACACTATAGCACCAAAAGATATTTTATTTTATTCAGTATAAATGGGTTCATTAACTATTTCAGTTCCCTCCTGAAACCAGACAGTGGCTAAAAGCTGATCTGTGACCCACAAATCTTTTTTCCCTTCACATGCCTTTGGCTAGTGTACAAATGAGTTCATTTACTGCACGCTAGTCTCCACAGAAAATTCACAATCTGTGACAAACTAAAAAATCCCCATCAAATCAAGAAGGCTACATTACTGGGCTACTTTGCCTTTCCTGGCAGCTTCTTTCACTCCTATGTCCCCGCAAATCCCAAACTCACTAAGAAAAAAACCAGAATATTTTGAAGAGAAAAATACTGTTGTCAGAATGTAACTGCAATTTTTTTTCTGAACTTCCTTCTTGAGGGAGAGATTTAGTCAGCTTATTTTTTTCTTCCCCCCCCCCCCCCCCCCCAAGATAAACCTGGTGCAATTCTTAAAGACATTCTGCAAAATTCAGAGTTGTTGAAGGTATAGATATAGCTGTATCTAAATGTTTGCAGACTTTTTTCTTTTTCAACACAATTAGTAACTGGATTTCCCTGAAACCCAGATTAAAGTTGTTTCTCTGTTTGCTCTGTAACTTAATAAACATTTAATTTTGACATTGAAAATTCTTTAGCTGGATAGAGGGAAGGAACCATTTAAGACCACCCTTTGAGGCATTCTTGCAAGATACAAGAAATCTTTACTCAAACTCCCACAAATAGCAGAAAAAAAAAAATCTAAACCTCAGTCTTCTGTACCAGGACAAACAGTCAGCAAAACTTGTCATCTTTTAGTTACAAGGGTCAGGAAGGTGGTAAGATGAAACAAAAATTCTTCCCCTTTTCCTCTCCCACCACTACATAAACTCGTATACAATCCATTCTAAAAAGTAAAAATGATGTTATTTGGAAATAGCTTTTGACATTTATAAGTATAAATTTGCCTCTAGCAAAACTGCAGAGAAAAAATTTATTAGAAAATTTCAGTTGAGCAAAGGTCCTTAATGATAAGTTTTAAGTTTCATAGTCACTCTTACAAATAAATTCAAGAAAATACTTCAAAATTTTGTTATTCATTTTGATGTTTACAAAAGGAAGAAGTTAAAAATAAAAATGCAACAACAAATCATCTCTTGTAAACCAACTGATCTGAGGCTGCATGTCTGCCTAAGAAACTTAGAGTCACTCAGTTCCACCCTCCTTCTAAAACACATTACAAAATACAAATCTGAAATGATTGAAGGACAGTTGTCTCTGAGCACAACATAAAACCTTCCTTCTTTAATTTCAGATTTTCCTTTGCTCCCTCCCTCTCCTCTTCTGCCTTCACTGAAAATATATTACAGACCAAAAAAAGCTCTCCACCAGCAAAAGTTTCCACAACTTGTACATCAAGCCTGCGTGAAAAAAAATTAAGACAAACTTGTCAAAAGATATGAATCTTCCTTTCTGGTACAATTTACATATAGATACTAAAGATGATCAGATGAACAAGACAACCTTGTCTATACTGTAATTTACTGATTTAACAAGGTTGGAAATTTCACTCACATTTAATTAAAATTTAAAATTTAATAAAATAAAACATAAGTGAAATTACTAGAAAGATTTCCATTAGTTTCCCAAAGGCATAAAAGAGCATATTGCAAACAGAGAACCTGACAGCGATGTTCCTGAAACCATGTTTCCGAACAAACGATCTACCTAGGAACAAAGGCTGAAAGAGAAAGTCATCAGAACACGTACATATGGTTTTTTTTACTTATTGAGTGAAGAAACAGGCTTTACTATTCGATTATTATGCTTTGCACGGCTAGTTCAAGCTGAACTCTCCTGTCTCAAGTGTGTCTTTTGCCAAGTATCTGGAGAGTATCTTGGTCCAAGTAGTCTCAGGTCATGAAATGTGCTACTTCAAAAACCAATCTGAAGAGCAGGCACTACTGGTGAAACAAAGTAGTTGAGCAGAAGATGACTTTTACAGATAACAGCATATCCTTGAGTGTCCAGGTATGCTAGAAGTTTATATCTTCTACCAACAGAACATGTCACAAAATTCTCAAAAAAATGATTCACTGACCATAGCAACAACCAGCTGCTCAAGATGTCAGTCATAAAGTTCAAAATAAGCTTAGATGCTTTATGACAAACACCATCTTCTCTCAAGATAATTTACAGGAAGCTTTCTATATGGTGAGGCAGTTACAAGTCAAAGTTAGTCTTGCCTGGTTTTTTCTGCTAGGAAATAATTATTTTTAGAAATATATAAAAAAATTCTGTATTTATGCTAATTCTCTCTAAACACTTTCACTCAACAAGCAGTAGTAGATTAGGCTGTACTGCAAATCACTTGCAATTTCACTCAGGTTTTAAGCTTTTAAAGAAGTCTAACCCAGATTTTCTCACTGAAACCCAAAAATTCCCCTGGCTTAACTTCTTATAAAGAAGTATTTACATATTGCTGCAAAATACAAACTAAAAACCAAGAAACATCCTATCTTACTGGCAGGTATTATTCCCATGCTACTCATCATAGTTCTACTCACGTTAGTGCTAGCACCCTCTCCAACCTCACCACCAAGCCAAAGCTCCACGCGAGAAGAAAGAAAATTCTATCTTCTTTCAAAAAGCTCAAACCACTGCATGTAACAATCATACATTATAGACACATGGGTTGTACTTGTATCGCAGAGAAGACCTGGACTAGAAACAGGTACAGCTGCTAAAGGACAGACTGACATGAAATAATCAAAAGCAATGCTGTAATTTGTGTTTTGGCACTTCCAAATGACATTTTCATTTAATAATAATAATAATTTCATATAAGTTAATATTTTCTTCCGCAGATTTTCTAGCAGTTCAACTCCCTAATTGGAATCAAACTGTCTTAAGTTCTGTTCTCTTATCTTCCTCCTTTCATCTTCTCTACTGTAGTTGCACTTAGGACATGACCTCAGATTTTCTTAGAAAGTTAAACAAGCATTGTTTTTCTTTTGCAATAATGGCATGTAAGCTAAGATAGCTCTAGTTTTTAATAAGGCAAACCATGTCATTTTTGAAATAGAAACAAGCAGGAATATAAATCAAAATGGAAGTAGAATGCTTATGCCAGGTGTCTATAACGACAGTCAGAAAAGCTGCAACCCCCACCCTGACTTTGCAAACCTTCGAACAGTTAACCACATTTAAACACATTCCAGCCTTTCAGAGATCAGCTTCTACATGCATGCCTGAATTCAGGTGGCTAACAAACAAAAACAAAATGCATTTGAGCAGATAAAAGCAGAAGCAACCACTGAGTGAGCGTCTGTGTCCTAAAAAAGGGAAAGCAAGGAGCAGATGTAAAGCCACTAATTTCTGGGAAAAAAAAAAAAATAAAAAATCACATACCATATTCCTAATTCCCTTTTAGCTTTTAAGACTCCATATCCCTACTTCAGATTCTCAACATATTTTACTGTTAGGAGACCTAGGACAATGAGAGAATAGTGACTTTTACTGTCAGAGAATAATAGTTTTACTGATACAAAGAACCTTCCTGAATTGAGCATGTTTTCCCCCCATGTCCTGAACTCCCTGAAGTTACTATTCATTATCAGCCTCTTGTGAAAAGACAAGGTTCTCCTCCTGAAGTGGAAGATGTTCATCATTGATTACTGGTCTGAAAGTACTGCCAAGAACACATTATTCCACCGACCTCTTAGCACAGGTAAACCTATCCTGAGAACATCCCCAAAGACTCTCCCAGCCCATTACCACTGAAAGCACAGTGAGTTTGGCCGTTTGGGGGCAGAGCAGGACACACAGACAGACATGTGACTCCAAACTGAAACAAGCTGCTATACTGATTAATTTTCATTTTATTTGCAGGATACAAACTTCAGCTCTTCATCATTTCAAGCATGTTCACCTCTTTGTAGCATTTAACTTCCATAATTAATCAACTTCAGCTATGAGAAAGAACTACACAAAATACTTGGGATTACAAGGGATAACAAGAAAAAAGCTGCATATGCACTTTTTAGGACTTCAAAGCAATAATGTTTTCTAACAGGTGCACAGCAGGGATTGCTTGAGGTAAGGTATCTTTACTTATGCAGAGAGTCATTCCAAGTATTAACAAAAGAGCTGGCTTGCAGAATAAAAAGGATTTTATTTTAGTCTAGAAAGTAATTATGGCAAATAAGAGAAGCGCTAAGACTAACACGTTGAGCTTTAAAAGTGAAACTCCTTTAAGGTTAGACTGCTACTAAAAATCAGTGACCTGAAGAAAAACATATGACAAAAGCTAGCTTTCTCTTCTGTGATCAGCAGTAAAGTTAAAAGTTTTAAGAATGATCTCCATCACTTTGTACTTTATATAGGACACACGCAACAGCACTACAAGGTTTTAAATGCCTTTACACTGAATCCTCAAGAAATGCAGCTGATGGCAAGACAACTGAAGGCACAGAACAGCCTGCCATTATTTTATAGTACTTTACAGCCAGTAAAAAGCTGTTGTTAAATGGGATCACAGCTCTTAGAAACTTGCAGTGTGCTGAAATTCTGCAGTCTTCTACAAATATTCTACATAAACATAAGGCAACGGAAAGCAAAAAACCTTTCAAAGTTCCACCTGAGTGTTTTCTGAACAAAGGAATAACACTTCACACTACACTAAACTTCACACTAAAACATTATTAAAATGTAATTTATTTACTCATCAATATACTCATGTACTTACACAAAGTACAGCAGTGAATAAAAATATGCCATTAGTGTTAATGGAAGTATCTTGTAAAAGCATCACAGGACACTATGAAGCTGTGAGCTAGTATTTACCAGGTGGCCCATCTCTTAGGAGTTACTAAAAAGACCAAAGACCCTTCTATGTCTCTACTAAAGACAACTAAGTATCAGCTGAAGTCTAAAATATTACTAGCAATATCTCTACAAAAAAAAATACCCAGTATCTCTTAGAACTTGGTATTACCGCACCCTCCAAAGCTCTAAGACGTGACAAGAAATACAATTCTTCATAGGTGAAAAAAAAAAAAGCAATAAAAAGACCATGCTACCATACAAAATATGTCAGGATTACCACAAGAATTGGCTCTGAGCAAATTCAGTCTGGAAATTAAACCAAGTCCAAGCTACAAGCAGAATGAGGTTATAGGAATATCTCCCATCAAGAGCAGTGGCCAAAAAAACCCGAAATAAAAAAGGA
>NW_010112564.1:42978-45137 GCF_000699245.1 Pterocles gutturalis | reverse complement strand
AGTGAACTGCCACTTAGCAGCTGTGTTTCCCAAAACATGAAACCAGTTAGTTGTGCATTTCTGTTGTGTGCACATTGGTTAACTGTATGTCACTTAGATGATCATATTATTATTATTATTTTCAGTCTCAATCTGTCAAAAAACCTCTGATTTTTCTTCTAGCAAGACAGGACAGTACATCAAAGTAAATCCAATTAGAGTTCCTTGAAGCAAGTGTCAATTTTTTATTGAGTTATTTAATAATTGATATTAAATATCCCAGCAGGGGAAAAGTAATTCTTATTTCCTGACATTTTTTCTACTTTTCTGAAACTTCAGCTTCATGATTTTGTGTCAAACAATAAAGTTCTAAACCCTTAATGCAAGCCTGCAGGCAAATTCTTGCACCCAGCATAACTTCAGTACATTGCATATTAATGGCAGAAACTGTGTTTTTGTGGTTTTCTACAAAAGCCCAGAGAAGACAAGACTGCCTTTTCCATCTCATTGCAAGTTCAAGCCTGAGACAATGAGATGATAATCCTGTTCCTCCTCCCCACCTTTTTTTTTTTTTACTCAACCAATTGCCTTTTCTTTCCCTCAGTGAGGTATCAGGGAGACAAAAAGGAAATTTCCCCCACATAAACTACCTTAAATTTCAAGTTACACTACAATATCAAACCTGAATTTAATCTTTACTTCGATGTAGGCAATCCTATCTAGTGTTTCAGCTTTGTCATAAGTTCATTTTTTCATTAAAACCTGGAACCATCTGCATAACCAATGAAAACACAGTGAACTTCCCTGATAGACTTCAGAAAGTATGAGAACTTGACACCTGAAATACAAATTGATATCTGAAATACCTTCAGGTTTTCATTACGAACTTGAGTTACTGATCCAAATCATTCATGTACATCTCAAAGAGATGCTTCAGTTGAACAACTGACTCTCTGCTGTGACCTAAGCAGAGTACGTTCATTCCCGATAATGCATCCACATTAGGTTGCTAGAGTCCATCTGAAGAGGGCAGGGCATGCAGCAAGCCCACCCACACTGGAGACCAAGCACAGCACACCACAGCTGCAGCTTTTGCGAGGTATGACAGCTCAGACATACAGGTGCATGTGGGCAACCAGCCCATAACACAATATTTAAATTCATTTGACAAGTGAAAACCAATTGCATTTGTATGAACACAATGTAAAACAATAAATTTAACTTCCAGAAAAGAAAATCATTTCATAAAATGAACCATCCTAGAGATTTTCCTGTCTAAGCAGACACAAAGCCCTTGAAAATCTTTAGCAGGTTCATGAGTATGAAGAAGGAGGAAGGTTTTTATTTTTTTTTTTTAATTTAAGAACAAGTCAATAACAACGAGTCTGAGGAACAGAAGCCCAGCTTTTTTCTTTCAACTCCTAAAGAGCAGATAGCCAGTCCTAGAAACAGACACCAGACAAAGAATTTGGTTCTGAAATTGCTTAAACAGTTATTTAGAGAAGAAGGAAGAGCTCTCAAAGGTGGCTCCCAGCCTTTGGGAGACTGTAGCAGGGATTATCTAAGAGATTATCAAACTGGCAGGACATTTGCGTATTTTAACTTCGCAGTTTCAGTCATCCAAACAGCTATCCAAATATAAGAAATGTAAAGTTTTTACCCATGAAGCTATTATCTCTTTCTGTAGATTCTGAAAATGTTTTTTCCATGCAAGGTTTTCATAAGTTATAACAAAATTACTTGAGAGATCATAAAACCTAGCTAAATGATGTCTAGAAGGGAGAGGAAAAGCAGAATAGCTATCCTTAACGGTAACAAGACCGCATGCACTTCTGCCTCCATGTCCCATGTTCCCTTGTGCTCAGCATCCTGCACACACACAGCATGCAGAGGCCACCTTTCTGTAGCAGGCTTTCTCCAAAACCATGCCTGGTCTTGGTCCACTCCCCATCATTTTTTCCCCTCCATATTGTCACCAGAGGTACTTTTAACTCAAGACTTTAGGAGGCACACTCTTCTAAACAGGTAAAACACAGCAGTTCGCAAAATTTCAGAAAAAAACCCACAACAATCCTAAATAAGAATTCCGTAAATGTTTCAATAAAACTCCTTCTTTTCCTGCAAATCCATAAGGCTCCAACTGTAATAAAACAGAAAGGTTGTTCTTTGCTTTTCCTAAC
>NW_010112564.1:9021-42947 GCF_000699245.1 Pterocles gutturalis | reverse complement strand
AACCCTCTTTCATCCAAACCAGATGATCGCACTGCAAAAGAGAACCCAACTATTTCTCTCCTACCCACAGGCATCTACGTATATTAGTATTCCTTTCCTAGGGAGACTTGTGCTAACATTTCTTGGTCTAATTGGCTTCTTTGTCTATCTCTTGATAACATGCCACTGCCTCAAACTCTTTCCTCTTGCAGGTGAACCCGATTAAAATGCTATAGTTCAGTTAAACCCCTTTAACCTTAAAACCCCTCCATTAAGAATTAACAGTTGACCCTCAGCCCTCAAGTAGTGTTGGGGGTATTGATAGAAACATTCATGATACAGAAATTTTCATAAATAGCTTCACAATACAAGCTGGAATGTTTAAGTTGCACTGACACATCCAACCAAACGTTGGATACACACAAAAAGCCCTCAAGGTCACATTAGGTTTATTAGATCTACAGAACATACCAATATGGCAATTGGGGTGCTATCCCTTCAAAGAATGTATAATTTCTTAGCAAAGTGAAATGAAGTTGAGGAACAAAAGGTGTGATAAACTGTCCCTGTTTGTTTTTTATTTTTTTTCCCATTTATCCATGCAAACAAAAGAAAATCTGCAGGTGTTACACTTTTACCTTATGTCAGTCATCTAACTTTAAGAGTTGGAAAAAAAAAGAGTGACTTTCAATTGTAAATCAAAGAAAATGCCACCAAACCATAAGATAACACTCTCACTGTTCAGTTTTTTTTACATTTTTACTCTATGTTAACAAATTTGGCATAATTTTTTTTATTTCTTTACTATGCAATGTAGCAGGAAGCTGAGTCAGTGTCATGATGTGAATTAGCTTATTCCTCAGAAGAAGCTCTAAAACCCCAGTCCTCCTTCTTGGTTCTGTATGTAGACAGCAGTGGTAATTGGTTATTAAATAATTCTGACTAAAACTAAGCAGGTTCATCCTGGATTGCCTCAGGTTAACTCTGATTAGTGGATTTACATAGACCGTACATCTTTGCTGAAATGATCAAAAGTCAAAATCCCATTTAAGCAGCAGTAAAATACATTCTGCACTCAGAAGCATAAAAGCCACTTTACGTTTAACTTAAATCCTACCTCTAACAGAGTTCTCTTTCATCATTTCTTCTAGCTCTTGTATGCAGCACTTCAATGCAGCTGTTGCGAGCGACACCTACCAAGTATGAAACAAGAACTGTAACAAAAATACCCCCACCCCCATCCTGCAACAATTCAGTATGTGAAGAAACCTATACACTATGCGTACCACTAAGAACCCGGTACACACCTCACAGGCATTCAGGTCTTCCTTTAAATGTTGACTTCTCTCAAAACTAGAAGAGGGAATACCTCAAAAGTGACACAGACTAACATATTCTAGATATACACAAAAATAATATTTCAACTCTCTAAATATTGGATAACTACACACAACTTGTTCAAGCTTTTTCACATCAAATATAATTTTATAAAAATAAACCACTGCATTTCACACACTCCCTTGTGCCTTTTTTTTCTCAGACTAATTCCTCACATTTATCCCTTTCAAGAACTCTGCTACAGAAACAGATGCTGAAAAAAATCTTTTGGTGTTTATGGCAGCTTGTAAGATACATCACACTCCAATCTTTTCATTCATTTGACAAATTGCTAGAATTGCAGGGGAAAAAAGCAAATCTGAGTTGCAAAAAATGCAACAGCTAGTCTGAACCCAAAGCACTACAGGCCCCCCATCACATTCTAAAAATTGAGGTGCTTGAATATAATTACTGCACATGTTCTCCAGGGGAAATATAGTTCATGTGCCATTAGTTACAACCCACTGATTCAGGCTGGAAATTCTGAATGCTAGTACAGACCTGTCCCTGTCAGTAAGGCTAACCTATCTCAGTTTCACTTTTTTTTTTTCCATTTTTAAAAATACTATCATACCTGTTTTGAGCATATTATCTAGAATAACAGAGTATTATAGAAAAATAAAGCAACTGTCCATCAATGTGATTACACCATGCTAGTCTTAACACTTTGTCAAAGCTATTTTTAAATTCAGTTTGCAACTCTTACTTGCAACTGCAAAATACAGCAGTACGCTAGATTGTGAACAGATACGAACTCAGAAGGCAGTCAGGGCAGAACCTTCCTTGTTCTTTGCACATCTTTTAATCTTAAAATAAGGAAATGTGCATCAGGTAGATGTGATGCAGGTACACACACACACTTGTCTGAGTGGGAAGAAAGGAAGGACAAGCTAGAGATACAATTGGAAGATACAAACATGGAATTGTGTGTAAAGAAGAACCTGCATCACTCACCTGCTCTTCTACTGCAACAACGGCTTCATAACAAAATCTAGATCAAGCCCAAAACAGAACTTGTCACAATTCCCTTTTCTTAGATAAGTATTCTTTTCCTCCAAATCAATATCTGCTAGCAGGGTAACACTGAAAGGGCAACATTTGAAAATATTCAAATGAAGGTCATCAGCCTGAGTGATACATGAGATCTTCACTAATACTATTTTTATTTACATTACAATAGTTAAGGAAGCAGAAGCTTCTGAATTTTCTGCATAGTCCTTCAACAATCTTTTATGGCAAAGACAGCTTCAAGGAATGTGGGACAAGACAAACCAGAAGCAAGCAGAACTTCCTCCCAGAACAGGAGTTTCAGCAGAGCTGTACTCCCTTACATCTCATCTTCACTATTATTCTGCCAAAGACTACTTCATTTTACAAGAAACCAAAAAGGTAGAATGGGTGGGGAAAAAAAAAAAAAAAAAAGGCAAACAAATTTTTTTGCTAGAGTTTCTACCAAAATGGCTCCATATCAGTAAATCACTTCAAGTCCTTAATACCTGCCATAAATGTTAAAATGCACTTCAATTATAAAAAATCTGACATATGAAAGCATAAGTGACATTGTATTTTACAGTGAAGAGCTCCTCTTTGTAAGACAGGGATTTCTCATCTCTGTATTTTACTACAGACTTGCACCACATGGCACAAAGTTCCATCAGAAAAAGCTTAAGATCTCAGTGAGATATTGAATCTCTTAAGATCTCAGGTAGCTTAGAATTTGCTGTTTCAGTGTTTAGAAATACCGTTCCCTCAATCAGCTCCCCATGTGTTCAAATATTAGACCTTTTTTTCTGCAGCAATTTATAACCAGTGTTTTACAGAATCAAAAAACCTCCAACGTACCATGCAACTTTGAAAGCCAACAACAAGATAGGTGCTGCACACAGACAAGTACACTCCTAACAATACCAAGTCTCAGATGATAAAAGTTATCAATTTTGCCTAAAATAGAAAAAGTACTAGAAAATATTTTTCTATTATGAAGTGGTAAAGGAGAGGACTCGGAGAAGGTATAAAAGCACCATCTATGTAAAGTCAATTAATGCGGCCTTGTAATACAGCATGGCATTCTCAAGACCTTCAGAACAGTACTCTCACACCCCTGTTTTATGGAAGTCTCTTATTAGTATAATATATACTGTGCAGCAGCATCTAGAGGTCTTAAATGCTAGACACAAGACAAAAAAACTCCCACCACAAAAAAACCCAAAACATCTAGCTATTCTGAAGCATATAAAACCAAAATTCTGCAGAATTTTAGTGGGCTTGAAATCTACAGAGAAGGAACAGCACGTCCTCATACATTTTTAAGAGCTGGGGTTGGTTATGGAAGAGACCTCATGTGGACAGAAGAGCATGGGAACAGTCCCCCGAGACTAACCACGGAGATGAAATATGCCTGAACTGTCCAAGAAAAATACTACCTTACACCAAATACACTTGATCCATTTTTAATTTTAAAAATCAGCTAGTAGAACACAGAAACTGGATACATGTCTTTCAAAGAAAGCTGTAATATATTCAGGATTTTAAAAAGCTTAAAACAGATGGGACACAGTCAGAACAAAAATAAACCCATTAATCTCAGTGGGTATGTTCTTCTAACGGTTAATATACAACAAGTTCTCACCATGTGAAATGTTGAGAAGACAGATCTGAAGAAAACAGAAGGTTTTTAAATAGAAAAAACAAACTGTTTGACTAATGTTTCATCTGTTGTGTAGCAAAAGCAGAAGTCCTACTTCAATGTTAGGCATACCTCTACCTCTATTAAACAAGGGGAACAGACCATGTGAATAATTCAGTCTCTGCTTTCAGATGTTCTTGCTGCCCATGTTAATAGTCATTGTTCCTCTCTCCTGATTACAAGCATCCATCCTATCCATCAGAAAGTTCTTCCTTAGCCTCTAGAACATTAGCTTGCTACCTTTTTCTTGGCAATTAAAAATGTTGCCACTAGTGAGATGTTATTACCAAGTAAAGTTAATTACTCAATAGTCAATAGAACTATTTTAAAATAGGAAGCAAGTTTTAAACATTTATATAATTTCTTCCACAGCTTCCCCAGTGATCTTCCTTTAATATGGATTAAAAAGACAACAAGTGTATTTTAATCAACTGGAATAAAGAAGATGCCAAAGGAGTTTAGAGTTAAAGTTCATACACAGCACACCATGAAATAATTGATATCAAGTAAACAAGGGGAAAAAAGGGAGGAGTATAGAAGTGCACAATGGAAAATGGCTTGCTATAAGAGCACACAGTGGGTTTTTGCATCTTTGAGATGCAAACATCTGCCATATGAGGAAACTCGGCTCACTGCATTGATGGAATTATCTTCCACAGTATCAAAAGGTGGCTTTTTGAGTACAGGCTTCATAACTACACATTTCAAAGTTGACAGCACCCTCCCATCCTAATAAACACAAAAGCCACCTCAAACAAATGGATGGCAGCATGATATTGACAACTGAATTTCATTCCTTTGATTAAATTTATATAAATATAGAAGAAATGCAAATGTTACGTCTCATTCACACTTAGTAAGAAACAAGAGACCAAAGCTTCCTATAAAGTGAAAGTAAAGCTGTATCTTTGAGCCATACAGGAACACTATATTGCCAGAAAGAGGCTAGGTTGGCAAAAAAGCAAAGTGAAAACCTTAGAGAATTTGCAAGTAAATCAAACAACAGTGCTAGAGGTTCAGCATCTCCAACTACTTCAAATAAATTCGTCCTGATGGAGTAATCACCTGGGTGAATAACAAAATAGTAATTGGAAATTAACCTCCTCTTTCTCCACACAGGGACAGGAAAAAAAGAAATGGGGACAGACTTCTCTCCTAGAGGAGAAAAGAATCATAGAATCATTTAGGTTGGAAAACACCTTTAAGATCGAGCCCAACTGTAAATGTAACACTGCCAAGCCCACCACTAAACCATATCCCTAAGTGCCACATCTACGTCTTTTAAAGACCTCCAGGGATGGTGACTCAACCACTTCTCTGGGCAGCCTATTCCAATGCTTGCCAACCCTTTTAGTGAAGACTTTTGTCCTAATATCCAATCTAAACCTCCTCTGGCACAGCTTGAGGCCATTTCCGCTTGTCCCATTGCTTATTACTTGGGGAAAGAGACCAACATCCACCTTGTTACAACATCCTTTCACATAAGCTGTAGAGAGTAATAAGGTCTCCCCTCAGCCTCCTTTTCTCCAGACTGAACAACCCCAGCTCCCTCAGCCACTCCTCGTAAAACTTGTGCTCTAGAGCCTTCACCAGCTTCACTACTGCTCTTTGGATGCACTCCAGCACCTCAAAGTCTTTCTTGTAGTGAGAAAGAAAAGACGATACAGAAGCAAGAGGACCAGGATTCAAGCCTCCACATCTGGTAAATTCTCAGTGCAGAACATACTTTAAAGAAAACATTTGCCCCTCTGCAGTTCTAAGTTTATTTTATTTCCGATGAATCAGCTCACCTGCTTTCCATGTGTATAACAGATTTTAATATGAGGCATAGTTGCATTAAGAAATATCTATACTCATCCCACATGAGAGCTCACAAATTCCAATAAACTTGATATGTACTTTTAGTTGATCGAATCCACCCCAACACACTCCTAACCCACACCTTTCCAACACTGGTTTGGATCAAATAACAGTTGCTCAAGTCCTCCATCTCATGAGGTCATATCTAGCTGTTAAATTTTTCCTCCACTTGCACAGAGGACTTGAGCATCTCTATTAGCTAGAACTCCACTATAGTACTCAGATCCCACAGAAACCAGCAATACATGCATTAGCTATTTAAAAAAAAAACCAAACAAACCACAAACCAAAAAAACCAAGCAAAACATATGTACAACTCTTTCTACCCCCACCGTTTTTTATATCCTCTTCTTTGCCTTTCAATGTTTTGTTTGGGTTTTTGTTTTGGTTTGGTGGTCTTTTTGTTTTCTTTTGGTTTGTTTTGGTTTGTTGCTTTTTTCCTCTTGGGCTCATACACACAGAAAGAAAAGTGTAACCCAAACAGACTATAGCCTCAACTTCAGAAAAGAGGTGCTAGAGAGTGATTTAATTACTGTGATGATGTTTAGTCCCATTAGGGTTGGCCAAAGTACACAAGGAATTTGCACTGTCACCACAGATAATGAATTTCATCAACTCTCATCAGTGAAGATTTCACCTTTGCCTTAAATTTCCTACTACCCTGTTATTGTTACCAAACACTTTGTTCTACAGGGGGTCTGAACCATTCATGCAGATTTAATTTATGGCAATTTAAACTGTGTCAGAAAGTTAACAGCTTAGGAATTATGCATGTGTCTCTTACTGAGTTTAATTCAGTGCCCGTTAATGTGCCTGTTATTTTTGCCTTTTCGTTCGTTATTCATGCATTCTGATCTGAAACTATGTTTACATTGAGTGGAAACAAACTTACCCGACTCATCAGACCTCAAAATAGATACCTAAATTGCCCACTTTCCTCACTTTTACAAATAAGGAAATTCCACTTGTTCTTTTTGGAAGTACAAAGTAATACATCCACCAAAATAAGGAAATAGTAAAAGGAGATCCAGGTTTTCACATACATCCATAGTGTTTAAGAATCTCATTGTCCCTGTCTACCACTATGAATCAACAAAAAACTGAATGGAAGTTTTACCTCGGTATATGACTGGCCCTACTGTGGCATGAAACTGGTACAAATGAAAAAAGGTTCAGGCCATAAGTTACACATACTTACAAATTATTTTATTTGAACGAGGAATACATTAAAAAAAAAAAAAGCTGGAGAAGTCACATGAACACATCTAAAATTGCAACCCGCAGTACCAGCAGACAAAATGCTCATTTTTAGTGTATAGACAGGTAAGAGGGAGAGTATACCTGACAGAAAACATGAGGTGCTAGCAAAAAATTTTTCAAGCAAGACAGGCAGCGAGTTGAAGCTGCATGAAGCAATGGTGATGTTCTGGTTTAACAGTTCAAGCCCCACAGAAGGGAAGAACCTTCTGGCCTGCTGACCTCTCTGATGTTTTCAGGTTGTAACCTTAACAGTTTTGCACCTAAGTAAACAGATCATAAATGTTTAATTTACTGTTTTCAATGTGGATTTTGCCCACTTTCAATTGATAAATCTAGTATGTATACAAAGTATGTCTCATGAAATCACAGCCATCTCTCATTCACAGCAGACAAAAGGCGATACAAGCCCAGCCGCTCTATGACGTTTTTAGCCTGTGTATACACTGCAACTGTTTTTGGCTTCACAGGGACACACTGAACATGTTATCAAAAGTTCATGAAAAAGAAATGATCAAGAGTTTTCCATTTCAATTCAGCTGCATATTTGTTTGTAATCTACATTTAAAAAACATTAAAGAGATCTTTTCATAGAAGTGTAGATTGCCCAGTAGTTGTGCTAGCCATTTACAAATGGTAATAAAGGAAATGTAACAATCTAAAATGAACCAATTAACAGGCTGATTTCATTCAAGTGATAGGATTTTTCTTAACAGAAATAAAAGTTCCTATATATCTACTGATTACAAATATTTACAAATGTACTTTGATTTCGTTTGCCAAAAAACCACTTATTTCAGCAAACTCAGGTTTTGAAGTAAAGAGTACTACAAATGCATAGATAAGTATTAGCACTAATAATTACGAAGAAAGGAAAGGAAAATCTCACTAAATGTATTTTAAGAGTGGGAAATGACACAGAGCATTTCAGTACACAGTTGTATTTTTATAGTTTCTTGCAACCCATGATGCCAGAAGCAGTGGATTAACCTAGTTTCTGTGGGCACAAGACTAGAATCTATTGCTGAGTGCAGCTGTCAGAGCCACCTGCATATCTTTGGCTCCCATCAAGTTTCAGAAGTAAGCCAAAGGGTGATTTCAGGATGCTGCACTGTCCATTTTAATTTATGTTTGGGAAAAAAAAAAAAAAACAAAAAACAAAAAACCACCACCCAAAAAAACCCCACAACCAAACAAAACACCACCACAAAACAAAAAGTGACCTATATAAACTAGGAAGGGTGGAAGCTGCTAACCACGTCTGCCTAAAAGCTTTGATTATACAAAGCTGGTATAATTTGTGTTTGTCATATTTTTCCAGCATATACAATGATATCAGTTTGACCTTTGTTTTCACTTGTATGCCTCAAAGGGGCTTCCTCACCTTATGCAGAGCATGTTTGGATTAACCAGTGAGCAAGCTGCTACTGCCAACACAAAATGGCAAGCAAAGCCAATTGCGTGGAAAAAGTTTGAGCGTCACAGATTTAGACTTCCAGCTACCAGCAAGCTAATTTCAAACAGTTCAAACTGGCACTGTAAAGGTCAGTTGCTTATCCAGACTCCTCCAGATATCCTCAAATTTAAACTGGAACAGTAACTAGTCTGACTTTTTTGAAGTTTATCTGTTCCAACTCACTGGTCTGTACCTCCCCATTCACTAAGTCAGAGAGAAAGCCCACTGGATTTAGCTGGGCACTGTACAGACACTATCCACACAACAGGAGAAACAAGAGTTACTGTTAAATGTTTCCTTTACAGCACTTGTGCACGTAGAGATAAAGTAATTCCAAAGACTACAAAGAGCACTCTGTTTTTACTGGCTTGCTCACAAACAAAGCAGTATGGCAGCCACCAGGCTGACCTCATGTGTCCCACAAAACCTTCCTCAGCAGATACGACCTGTTTCTGGGACCACACCTTTGGGCATTCTAGACAAACACACAGAAAACTTAATTTTCCATCTTCTAAATCAAGAATTCATGAAACCTGAGCAAGGTTTGTCAGGTTCACAAACACAAAGTGAATAAGAACATAACATTCTGGTAAGAAGAACTCAAAAATTCAAAGCTGGTGAGATGAACAAATAAGCTATCTTCTAGTTGCTTGAAGTTTCCAGGTAACATGAAAACACTTGAAAAAATAGTAAGTAACAATATAAATATATTTAAGTACTAGAACAGCTCAGGAGATAATACTAGAAATAATTCCATTCATTGTTTTTAAAAAAACCCCATTACTAAAGAAATAAAGACTGGTTTAATGGACTATTTAAAAATGACACGGAACCCCCTGCCTGTTTCTTGCATCGCAGAGTTGTATGTACCTAAGAACACAGTTCAAGATATTTACACTAGTTCTAAATGATTTTCCATATATAATATACTCGTTATACTGTGACAGCACCCCACTTGGATTAGATAAGTTATCTCTGTGCAGCAGTGCACTATGTGATATGTACTTACACACAGGTTTATGATCAGGCGTGCACTGCCAGACACGGTGACAGATTTAGGTGTCAGCTGTAATGCCTACCATGCCTCTGAAACAACTCAAGGAGAACCAGCAGAGCAGATTATGTGGATGCTCAGTACATATCAAAGAACGTTATAGTTTTAAAAATTAGTCACTTCCCACAAAGATGATGAAGACTTGCTCAGACAAGACGAAGAGCATCCCCACAACCCATTCTGCCTGCTCTGGTTTGTGAGCAAGCTTTCAGACAGCATCTAAAGCCCACACACCTATTTCCAAAGCGACAGTCCGATTTTAGTGTGACATACCCTTACAGCTCAGCAACCAAAGATGATCTTCAATACCTTCAACAAGAGAACCATAAAAGTGAAAGGGAACATACAGACAGCTGACCCCAGCACTGCATTACACAGACTGGATACCCAGCATGGCTGTCCCTCAGAACCAGCTGGGCCGGGCAGTCGGGGCAGAAGCAAGAAGTCTTCAACTGTTGCCAAGAATAAAGCTCAACATTAAAGCCTTTAAAGTCAGATCAGAAATAAGCTATTTAGCTTTTGCTTATTTCTGTTCATCATCTATAACTTTTTAAAACAACAGGTTTATGTGTAATAAAGTTTAAAATAAAGCTTCTACTCAGGATTCATGAATCTTGTCCAACATGGCAATAATTGAATATTTTTAAAGCTGATTCATCTTGCTTCTGTGGCACTTGTTCTCACTTATTCTAAATGGATGCAGAAACTGTTCATCCGACGTATGTTATTTTCACAGATAAATTTGTAGTGTAAATACAATTTATAATGTGAAATATGTTAGAATCTTTCTTATTTGTAACGCGAATGTCAAATGCTACCTGAGATTTATATGTTTTGATTATGCACACCAATATAGTACTTTTTAAAAATTTCTACAATTAGAAAAAAATATGTATTTACTTTGTGTTTTGCTTACCTGTAAAATGATTGTTAATTTAGGCACAGAAAAATATTATGTTATTAAAACTACTGAGTGTTGTCCTGGGTAACTCATCTATTAGCCTGGGATCAACGCAAATTAATCCACCATAAAAAGGCTGCTTCTGCTCTTTATGTTGCATCAGAGTCAGAAAAGGTCTGATAAAGAATGGATGAAGAGGCAGAACAAATAATTTGTCATACAACTTCCTTTTAGCAGCAGAGATTAATTAATTTAGATAAATTATATCAAGTGTCCTGCATTTCATATGAGAATTTCATTAAAGTAATGACGCTTTGATTAAATTCCCCTCTAACATGGATTATCTGCAGGAGAAAATTAGCACTTTCAGTCCCCTTTTCTCTTCAACATCCTCTAACTCCTGGCTATCACCAGCTCAGTCATTGGCCAAAAAAAAAATAATCTCTACTCTGTCTCCGAGCTTATGTAGGATACCTATCATTACTATTTACATAGTATCGCACAGCAGGGTACTCCACTGACATCTTTCTAAGATTCCTGCCTAAAGAACTAAGAAATTAAGACCCTTAATAATGACCATAGTCATACAAGCATCCTACTCATACTGGTCTGTTTGGATATCACCATTGTCCTAGTTCAAGTGGTTATTCAGAATTAAACTATAACTGAATAAAGACCTAAATCCTATTTCTGGAACTCTATCTGTAGAGCAGATGGGTGTATAATTACAACAGCCCATTTATTTTCTGATTATTTCTCCACTTGATTTCTGTGGTAAATGATGGATTCTCTTGGTATGCAACCAGAAACCTTCAGGTCAACCCATCTTTCTGCTTGCTATGATGGTATTTTCACAGCCAGGTTACAAATATATAAAGCTTTACAAAATCAGAATGAAAACCATTTCAGTCATTTACTGAATCAAGTCAGGTCTTCAGATTACTATCTCAAATCCCAGAATGATATAGCAGCCAACATTATCTACAGCAAAAAGCTTACCTGAAAGGGGAGATCATACATTTTCAGGTGTGACACCTAACTGGGAGAGCTATTAGAGTCCCAAATTAAATGAACTACCTGGGCAATAAGGAAAGCAGACACAGAATACTATTTTAAACTGTGATACTTTGGAAATAAGTTTTCCAGAGGTCTACCCAAGTTGATTTTGTCCAGAGTACCACAGGATATAAACCCTGAAAACGTACAGTGGCATTTTCTATCATGATTAATAAATGACATACCAAGCTTTGAAGGCAGACTGGTCTTTTATATCAGAGAAAAACCCCACAACTTACACATAAGCTATCTAATTCATCCCCAAAACGTCTTAAGCATCCCAAACACTATGATGCTGATCAGGAAAAGAGAGAGCTTGCATATACAGCAACACAGTCAACTATTTCTTTTCCTCACAAAAGCAGATTAGGACAAATATACTCATTAGAGGGAAGCTAAAGTTTTTACGGAGATTCATAGGGTACCACTAACATGTATGGAAAGTTGCAACCTTGAAGAAAATCACTGCCTCAAGGCAAGAGGTACCTTTCACATTTCTTTTCCTTGCCTCCTGAAAGCTAAGTTTACTTCCAGTCACTGATGTCTGAAGATGATTTTCGTCATAAGTGATTTAATCTTTGTCTCTTTTTGCTGACTCCCTTCTGACAAGAAAAAGAAAGGATGCTTCAGCAGCAGTCATCAGTGAGCAGCTAAATTGCTGATGTCATTTCCACATTGTGGAAATTGATGTTTTTCAAGATGGTAGGTAAAGCACCAGACAATACAAAGTAATTCAATGCAGGAGTAAAAAGGAATGTTTTCAAACTGACTGGATCTTCAGTTCTGTGTTTTCCTCCTCCCCCCCCCCGCCCCCCTCAAAAAAAAAAAAAAAAAAATCAAAGCTACAGCCTCATTAAGGAAACTTTTAACCTCTCAGAAGGATTAAGTAAAGGGTTACTCCTCCCTAAATTTTAAAGGACAAGTCCCTTTCAAATTGCCATGAACTAACCTATCCATCTCAGTCATTCCAATTTATTGTAGTTCATGTTAGAGAAAAAACCTGTTATTCAAAATTAGCTGTTCCACCCACTTCTACTCTACCTTTACAAGATAATTTCATTTGCAAACTCAGACACCCATCAGCTAAAAAGAAAGACCAAAAGGACACTAAGCCTTGAAGAAAACCCCACCTTCACACACACAAACAACACCTAACAGAACAATACTGTACATCAATCAGATGAGTTAAGAAACAACAACCACCAACCAACTCCAGTCGAAAAAAAAATATAAATACTTAACATTTTTAATTTAAAGAATCACAAGAAATAGGATTCAAAATAGTAAGTCTTTTCTTGCTGTAAAGATCAAGGGCCTTGATCATCTAGACGTAACACTTGCAATTCACAGCAAAAGATTGTTTTCCCAGTTTAATGCAAATGACAAGGGAGAGAAGTCAGTTTCTTTCCACAAAAAAATTTCTTGGAATATAAAAAAAAAAAATCTTCAATAATTCCTAAAACTTTCAGCACCCTCTCTTCAGAATGGAGAGATTTCCAAACAAGATCAAATATATCTGTGCGTAGGAAGCAGTGACACCTATGAAGTTCTGCCTACTTTTGTCTGAGCTAGTTGTTGCATTTGATTCTTATGTAAGTCACACAACTTAGAGTACTAATCTACAATGTGATCAAAATACTAGATTTGGGAGTTGCAACATTCTCTCTTATTAGCTTTATACAGATACTATGTGTGTTATAGAAATAATTCCCACATAGCTCAAAATTAATCAAGATGAGAACAATTCTGCTAGATCATTACAAAACAAGATTACCAACATACTTCTCCCTCCCTCCCTGATCCCAAATACAGCTCACAACCGTTTTGTTTTTTTTGAGTTCCTTCAAAGACTCCAATTTCAATGGCATTTGTGGGAATAAAATTCTGTAGCATATCCTGATGCTCCTCAGACAGACCACTATGAGCCAACTCGGGTGAGTACACATGACTATGCACAGACATAGCAGAAGGATTTAGCTTACATTTTAAAAACATTAATTGATAGAAACTTCACTGTAAGCATCATACTAATAGAGATTTTTGGAGATCTAGAAGGTTAGGACCAGAATTTGGACTCCAAAGAATATGCCCCACTCAGCAAATGAATTGATTCATGCATTTTGCCGCTGTTTAATAGATCAATGGTTTCATGTCTAACTAACCTTAATTACAGCTTCATTAAAAGAGAATGAAGTATTCTCCCTAACAAAATTATCTGGAGAAGCTTCACTACAGTAGCTGCACTGGTGAAAACATGTAAGATTAACAAAAGTATTGCACTGTCCTATTCCATCCATACAGTCCATGCTGTCTTGATTTTTTTAAATATGCAACAAAAATATCCTAACTTGAAAGTTATGTACAGCTTTTTTCTCTTCTTTTTCATATGCCAGTGTCACTACACGTACTCAAATACTCCCCATGCATGCAGTGTCACTCATACAACATAGTTTCATTTTACATGACAAAATTTCTTAGAAAGGTCTTTAATCTCTACTTGGTCAACACATATAGCTCCCACTGATGCCAATGGGGGACCAACAAAACAAATAAGAAAACTGCAGTGCTACAAAGTGTGAGACTTGGGCCTAAATCAACACATACATGTCTCAGTGCATAAGGTAAATTATTCCTATCAAGAAGAAACACATTGCTTTAAATGAACAAGCGTAAGGCCAAGTGTAAGCCATTTTTGAGTCCCAACCTCAGTTTTGATCAGAGCTAGACAGGAATTTGCTGATAGAAAATTAACTGAAACTCTAATGAACACCATATAGATTATGTTTTGATTGGAAGAGGAATAGGGAAGGAAAAAAAAATTTTGAAGAGCTGGAATTTAAGTAAAATCACTACGGTCCATCCACTCTAGAAGAAACAGCAGCTGAATGCAAAACTGCCACATCCCCGTTGAGTCCTTGTTACTGAACACATACACACACTAAGAGTCTTCCTCTCCTCATGCTTTCACTGAACTTCTTTTACTTGATGTAAATGATACTCAGAAAAGAGCAGAGAAAGAAAAACACATTTTACCTTGGAACAGTTGGAAATCTTACATAAACTGTGCAAGGAAGCAGAAACAATAAAAGGAATACTCCTCCTCCCTACCCTAAAAACCTTGGAGGTTCCAAGCTTATACAGAATGAAACCAAAAACTCAGTTTGATATTTTTCATAATGCTTTTATTTTCCATCTAGTCTTAATTCCATTTACTTTTAGCTACTTCAAAACCAGCTACCTTCTCTGTGCCAATTGCAATTCCTTGCCTTCCTCACCTACTTATTGCTAGAGACAATGAGATTAAATTTCTATTAACATTAAACAAAGATGCTTCCTGTAGAGTATTTTTTAAAAAATCATTTAAATCGTTAAATCAATCATTTTTTTTTAAACTATTGTTGTTGTGGAAATGCACTAGAACTTGGAGTAGTACTAATACTTTTGAAAATCACCATTATGGCACAGCTCTACTCCCTCAGGCAATAAGAAGTGGAAAAACACCACCTTCCCCTTAGACCAGTCTCAGAACAGGATTTCACATAACATAAATGTCTGTGCTATTCAGGGTTCATAATCAGCTAGTAGCCCTGAAACTGATAACTTTGTTTATCAACTGCCATGACATTCTTCCTACTAAGGGCATAAGGGGATGCAATGTCTTCAAAAATCCATCTTGCCTATTTATAGAGAGAATATAGTTCATCTTTGCAGGTTATCCTGGAATGCATCCAGAGGTCAGCTATCCGAGGTCAAGATCCTCAGAGTACTCTGATAAATTACAGAAGGGGAAAAAAATATATAGATATATGTACCAGTTTCTTACACAGACCCTTTATATTACAACTTGTCTGTGATGCCTTATCAGCACTGGTGTCAATGATAAATTTTTAAAGAAATTTTTTTAATAATTTAAATTATTGCTTTATCTGTCATCACATTCTAAGAATAGAGGTTTGGGGAAAAACTGATATTAAATATTGAAGACTCAGTCCCACATCAGTTAACACACTTGCTGTCTTCTCTAGAGATTGACAGTGATTGACCAGACCAGTCCTATGCTGATCCAAAATAAAACTTCATGCTATTGTTCCTTTATGCATAAACTATTGGAGTCTGAAATCACTACACCTAGCCTCTATTAATTAAGGTCCAAAATAAAACCTTAACTTGAGCATGTCAAGTTCCTTCAGCCATTTACATATTTCTTCAGGAGAAAAAAAAAAGATTGTCTAACATTTTCAAGACAAGAATAACTTTGTTCATCATTAGTTTTCAGTCCACATATTCAAACAGACAATGCCACATCATCCAGTTGTCCCACCACTGTCTCCCATGCTCTGCCTTGGTCTGCACTGCTCCCCCAGAGGAGTGGCACCTTCAGCTTGGGAAGCATACGCACCATGAACAGGTGGCTCCTGAAGTGGGACTGGGACTGTACACAGCTTGCACACAGAGTATGCTGAGGAGACAGACTGATGCAGCAAGAGGAGACAGGGCATAGCCTGTCCTGCTCCACCAGCGCAGGTCACAGATCTCCCCCCTCACCTGGCAGAGCACAAACAGCTGAGCTGCAATTAGAAACCAACAAAAACTGAGTGCAACCACTACCTGCAATTCTCTGGGTACTGGCTGGTCACAGCAGATCTCTTGGATTTACCTACACCACCTGATTCCATCTAATAGGTCTTTTGACATTTACACATCAGTGCTACATACTGAATGGTGCTAATACAACAGTGTTTTGTCAAACCTAGGGCTGCTATGCAACATGATATTACTGCAGCAGTAGTAATAATACTGGTTTACTTATTTAACTGCAAATGCTGAAGCACAAAAATATTTTTACCTTGCTCTCACTGTACCCCCACCCTGCTCCCCAAGAACTGGTAATAAAAGGTAGATCACTGTGCCCTAGGTCTGCCCAGGAGCAAACACTGGGGTGAGCTCGACTATTTGAAACCCTATTTTAAGTTTACACTCCTGTTAATTTGAACTTATCCAAAACCAGTAGACTTCAAGAATGAAAAAGTCATTAAAAACTCAATTAGCATTCATCTACCACCTACAGATATATAAATAGAAGAAAATCACTCGTTGGTCTTCAGTAATCTTCCCATCATCAACATATTCTTGAAAACAATTATTAAGTGCATTATAGGACAATCACTCTTTAATTCTCTCTCCAAATACACAGATCCTTCATCAAATACCAGGCTGTAACCTTTCAAAAGGTGAGACCAAACTAATAAAATAGCCAATTTAAAATAGGAGAGGGTGTTAAAGAAGCCAGGCACAAGTGTAGCTCCAGTAGGTCATTCCACACACAAATTATTATCCTGCCTTAGCTTCCACAGAAATAAGTACAAACCCAAAGTTTATTCTTTTTGTGCCAGTGGTCAGCAAGTAATTTCTCATTGCCTGCTTTTAGACGATTGGAAAATTGCACGTATCCAAGTCTGCAGTTACTCAGACCCAGACCTGATGCAGCTTGAGTGATTTTAAGTAGATGCTCCCCACTGAAAACATGGAATCACTCAGAAGCATGTTCTGTGTCATAACTTCGTATTAGATCTTCTTTTTCTTATCATCAATTTTCTGAGTTGCTCTGTCCATGCCACTCTGCCAAAACTGTAACCAAAACCTGCAGCATCTTTGCTTTCTTCTACCAACTCTTCCGCTCCAAGGAAGAGACTAACTATTTGCTCCATCATGTCAAACACCACAGCGTGTCTGAGGTGGTCAGAGGACTGCTGCATTTTGACAATTTATGAAGACCTGATAACTTAAGAAACACTATTAAGGAAAACACCAAACACCATTTCCTATACATTATCAAGAGAAAAAAAAGCCTAATTAGGGCAAAAAAACTAGAAGGTAAGTCTTTAGCTTTCACCAAGCTTCTTAAAACATTAATAGACCTAAAGTTAATTTTAAAGAGTCTGATCAACTCCGCCTACATTGTTTTGGACATGAAAAAGATGTTGATAATTTTCAGCACTTAGCAGTGCTTTGCACTTTCTCTGTCTTTTGCCAGCACTTCCCAGAAGATGCAAGATTTCACATTTTATTTCCCCCAAAATACCTCTCTTTGGGTCAGATGTTTTCTTCTTGCTGGCCATATGCAATAGGTATGTTTAAGAAAAAACATGAAAAAGAGATAATACCTAGTCCTTTAGAAATAAGAGATATGGCACATTGCTTTCTTTCTCTCAACTGACAAATAGCAACAATTTGAACCTTCTAATAATCTGCTGTGAAAGATAATATTTTTAACAAATTCTATAACAAAATATGAAAATAAATTATCTACAACAAGTGCCTAGATCATCCATTCTACATACATTTCTATATATAAAAAGCCCCAGTGAGGCTTCCAGCACCTTACAATGAACATGGGACATCTGACAAAAGGTGCAACTCCAACACCCCACAGCAGATAGCTAACGGAAGGGCGTTGCCAGGGTCAAGGACCTTGAGACAGCACAACTTCTTTAGGTGAGCTCTCAAAATGGCCCCTCTGCCATGCCACAGAGAACGATAAAAAGCATCCACAAATACATAAAAATAGAAAAGAAATACAGTTTGTTAATCTCAGCATATACTTTGTAGTGAACTTACAACTTGAGCCCAGAAACTTGCCCACAGTCACACAGAGCATATGAGGTAAAAGTTCTTTAAGTCCTATAAATATCCTTGCCGCAAGCCTAACCTCCTTTCCTTCAGTCTATTTTTCCCTCCTTTTAGTCACTGAGACATGATCTGAAGTTCAATTCAAACTTTATCATCTTCTTCCCTTAAGTATTTTAAAGCTTGCAGTTAAGGTTGCATTCAGATGGTTATACTTCACTGAAAACACTAGTAGTAGACATGGCCAAAATCTATGCACGGGAGGCAGAGGGAGAGAGTAAGAAGGTACAGACATGATGAACAGTTTCACAAAGCCATCTAAAAGAAGAGTGAAGATACAGGAGGTAAAACACAGAAGGAAGACTATAGCACCTGAGGTCTTCTTTGCCATGCAAAATTACAATAAACTTCTGCAACAAAGCCTCTCACAAAGTTGCTTAGTTGTTTCTACCATCTGAATGCTTGACTAACTGGCAACATAACTTCAGCCTTTTTCACTTGATGCTGTATGAACACAGCAATACAGGGGAAGTGAAATAGGGTAATATTTACAAAACAGGAGCTGTTTGTAAAGAACAACATCGAAGAAACACTTGGATGGCAAAGGATGTTGAAGAGCTGATCAATGGGTATTCACTCCCAGCAAACAGTCAACACCTTCATAAAACAGAAGTGATAACATAGTGGGGATATGTTAAATGGGTCCAGAAAACCAAACGGGCTTATAGACTGTTGTGCTAGCAAGTGTTAATCACTTCCATCAAAAGTGACCCATCCAAAGATCAACCACACATCTGGTAAAATGCAGATAGTGTTATGCAGTTTAAATTCAGGCTAAAGAGAAGATGTAACTAGACAGTCTTTAAGCAGTAATAGCTGAAGCATTTAGAACCTATCAACAAAGCAAAGGCAAATTCTACCAGAAGTTCAGGTGTAGGAGTAGCATCTGTATAGATAATTCATGAAGGAAATCACTTTAGTAAATTGGTTATTGCTTACCAGCTCCAGCTGAAACAATTTTCTTCATCTAAGACCACACAGTCTCAGAAGATAAAAATGAGAAAGTGTAGGAGAAAGTTGAGAGGGGTTTTATAAACATACTTAAGTCCTATGCTTTACAGCATCTCTAAAAAATCTGTCAGCAGTTTTTAGTAAAACCACTGTTTTCCCAACAACGATAATTTTAAAATTTAAAAAAAAACAAACTCTTTTACTGTCATTTTATTTTTGTGACCCAAAGTGCCCAGACCATTAGGAAGTATTTTATAATAACTAATAGATTGCATAAATGAGCCATTATGGTTTTCCTTAACTGATCATTACAGCCACATTCCACCTCTTAGTGGATTACATGGCTTTTTATTATTATGGAAATAACACAAGTCAACTAAAAGACACCTTCCTGAGAGCTGCCATGCTCAGGCATTATCACTAAGAACCTTAAAATATTTTTTAAAACCTACCACATCCTTTTATCTTGTAAATAAAACCCTGATACTCAATTACATTAAGTTCTGCTTTAAGAACAAATATGTGAAATAACGTTAACCAGAAATAAATATAGCTCCAGTATATTTTTCTCATAGCTGATGAAGTTTTAAAGTTGCTTCAGATGCAAGAAGACCTGCTTGCACACCCTCTTCTAACTTCCGCAGCTGCCCCACTGACTAGCTCCAGCAGCTGTCAGTTTGGCTTTCTGATCTCTGTCAGAAATACCAGTCTGAAGCCCATTTGCCCTTTTAATCCTGAGCCACTTCATGTGGCTGCAGAAAGACTCATGCATCCAGTAGTTAGGGAAGTTACATCCATCTCTTCTCCAGGAGAGGATGAGTAAAGTAAAAAGCATACCAGTTTCTTTCACTCACACGTTCAGATTTATTAAAAAGAAAAAAGGTCCAGGGAAGAACCTTGTCTCACCAGGCCAGTAATGTTTGCAGGTACTTTGCTCCCTCACCTCAGAAATCAACTCTTTCCTTTCCTGTAGTCTTGGCACTTTCATTTACAGGTGCCTGGCATTGAGCAGAAATGAAAGGCTGCATCTAAAAGGAGAAATTTGCATTACAGAAAAACAATCTCTGCCTTCTAGCCTACCATAAGTAAGAGAAAATCTCAGTGCTGGAACGGTGTTCAGCCACAGGAAACCACCCTTCAGTCTACAAGCACAGCAAGATTTTTTTCATAAGAAAAGCAAGTGCCCTAGCACCTTTCCAACAAGGCAAAGCAGAGAGAACTGAGACCTTAACTGGCAAGTTTTTTGAATACAAGTGTAAAATGTGCTCAATATATCTAAGACAGCCCATAATTCACATGTTTTCCACCAATGCTTCACAGCTGCCTTTCAGAAAGGGAATTCCATTTTCCTCATATTTTGTAGTCCATGTGACCTTCCATAAAATACTTATGACCAAATCCAACAAAAGACTCACAAAATCCCAATGAGAGGCAACTAAACTCATTAGTCCTTCTGTACCATCCTCGGATGCCCAAGACTGTCCCAAACTGAGCAGTTCTTACTGATACGTAGTTAACGATTTAGGTGAAAGGATCACTACCAAGTCCTCTCAGAAGCTCAAGCATATAAAGACACTTTGAGGAAAAAAGGCAACAGTTACCCCTCGGATGCCCCACTAAGACACTACAGAATTCCCTGTCATTGAAACACAGCAGCTGCAGCTGGCAGTGATGCCCAATCCTTTTTAAATTACTCCATGGTCTGAGCAATCAAACAGTTAACTCACATTAGCTCTTTGCTTCATCTAGGAAGTTGAAGCTCTTATTTCCTGGAAAGACACCATCGTAGTTAACTATAACAGTGAATGAGTTTGAAACAGTTCTTGGAACTGAATTTAAATTTCCAGTTCATGAACTGTTACCTGAAATTTAGTTATTTCACTACTCTTTGTTTGATCTGGACCATAATTTTCCTTTAGCTTGAATATACTATAGCTCCTGGCATGACTGCAGAAGAAATATGAAATGCCATTTCAATAGTGGGCATAGATGCATTTGTACTACAAACATGGAGGGGCTCTGTAGTTTACCCAGTCTATAATGTGACAGGATTTCCCTCTCTGAGATCTGTGTGAAGACTATTCCACTTATGTTTTGCAAGACATTCCAGCCTCAGAATGACAGGGGCAGTATTAGTCCACATACTAAAAAGTCTGTCTTTCTATCCTTAGGTTAGAAGGCAGAATTCTGTTTCCATAATTCAGAGCCAACGAACTGACAGAATAGGGTAAAGAATGAAGAAGTAATCTGTATGTTCTGCTGAAAGCATTCTTACACAGAATATCTTTTAAAAAAACCGCAGAAGCATTCCATAAGAAAAAAAAAAATCCACTATTTAGTAAAGAAGAGCTATTAAGAAAAACTCAGACAATAACTGTTTCAACTTAAAGTTGCGTAGTATAGCACAAACTGATTGCTGTTGCGCACAAGGTAGAGCCTGACTTCATGTCTCAATATTTTCTTTTGCTCATTTCCTATGACAGGAAAACCAAATTCATAGAGAGATGACTGCAGAATTGGTCTTCTAGAAAAGCATGTTTGTTAACAGGTTTATTTGGACTCGCCTGTTGACCCCTCCTCTAGAACACAGTTTATGCCAGAAGTAGAAGTTCTCTTGTGGAAGTAATTACACGATTAAGAATGTCAAGCTTCGCTAACACTTCAATGAAAAATTACCTAGTTGGACTTGTTAGATCTTTTTCCTTTCCATTGAGCTGCGCATTGGGATAATTCATTGCATGGCTCCCAAAAAAGCTTTTAGTCAGCAGCACTTCTGTCTGCCTTAGGAAAAGAAATGCATCCTGCCTTCATCTCCCATGGAGCTTTGAAACTGGGTCTAATTTCTCTTCATGTGGAAAGCAGCCATCTAACTTTCACTACAGGCTAGATTAGGGTTAGATCTGAATCTGTGGCTAGTCAAGGAAAAAAAACCACAGGAATGAATGATGTCAGCCTGAGGGAAATTCTAAATAATAACACTGCATCATGCAGCTTTCCTTGCTCATTTCTAGGGAGCCAGCCTCTCTGACTCAGTTCAGTACACTACAAATCTTTATTATATCAATTCTTTTCATACTCTCATTCAAGGGGTTATCTATAAATTTAAAACAAAGTCACCATAGTTATCACTTGTGTTGCGCTAATGCATGAGAGACAATAGTAAGGTGCATTTCCATAACAGTCAGTTTAACAAAACTGCTTCCCTCTTCCTCTCTCAATAGAAGTGACATCTGTACCAAGAAGCTCTGAGCTGACTGGCTTAAAACTAATCACTACTGAGAAAACTGAAAGTCTTGGTCTAAATCAGTTAAGCCAGCTCACCCTGGGGTCATACGTATGTCAAAGCCAAAAAGAACCTTTTATAGGGGAAGCCGGACCTGCAACCACACAAAATTAAAATTGCCTTAAACCACTGCAGGTCCATACTATCAGATTTCCTTTGCTTTGCCTAGTTCAACTAAAAATTAATGGTGCAAGTGATCAGATTATTGGATGCTGATTTCATTCTGGCATTATACCTCCATTTGATCTCAAAATGCAGTCAGTCACATGCTTACGCCATTCATGTTGTGAAAGTCTTTAAGAGAAATACCGACACATGAGCAGGGCCGACTATATTTTACTTATTTACATCAAGACAGGACTGCTTGCTTTAATCTGAGCTCTGAACTCACTCATTTCCCTGCAGCCACATCAATTGCATTCCCTGTACTGAACTGAATGGAGTTACTCTTCTGCAGTTTCCAGTCATGCATTTTCTCTCTCCACCTTCCCTGGCGTATGCGAGTGTTCTGCTGAAATATGCAGCATGAAGCAAACATGCATCTTGCAGAGCATGCATTTAAAAAAAAGGAAAGAAAAATGATGCACAGATATCAAGCTTTAGATTCAAGGAAGTCTTTAGATTCAAGCAGTTGTTAAAATTTTAATACTAACGTAACCCCTTAACATCAAAAAAAGGAAATTACTTATATAGCTCAGTAGTTCAGGAAAACCAGTAAAGTCAATTTTATTATAAAATAATACAGGCAGGAAATAACTTGTGCATCTAGTGTTAAATGTCAGTTCCGTCTTGCTTCTCTTAAAAACTGGTCACCAAATCTTAATTTTCTGGGTGAAACTGAGAAAATAATTACATCTTCCAAAGTGTACTCTAAATTCCAGACCTTTACTATTTCTGGTCCTGCTAATAAAGGTTGGAAGATGAATAATCATAAAAACCAAGAACTGTCATGGCCCACTTCCTCAACCATCTTTCTATGGATCCATTTGACAGAGCTATTAGAGGAAGCTGTTTGTATTGTGCCAAACTGGTTTACCAACTTCTTGAACATTGGGACCATGCCCCATCATGGAAAAAAGAGTTAAGACTCCTTTAATGACCCCACTCAAGCCCTGAAAAGCTACTGGAGAGAGGGTCTGGGTGCTCAGGCAGGAACAGAGCACCACTGCTGCAGCTTGGCTTTCACTAAGTGATGCTCTAACTGCTGCGCAGGTACTGCCTCATCGCCTCACAAGCCCATTGCTACACTAGGTCCTAGGGATTAAGAAGGTGTGAGGAAATATTGAGGGAAGTCAGTCTTAAAAACTGAAGAACATAAGTTAAAAACTTTTTTTTTTTTCGTTTCATCTGCTGCCATCCCCTGTCCCTTCCCCCTAGCCCACACATCCCCATCTGCAGTTAGGAAGCGCAGGAATTGCTTCTCCAACACGGCGCAAGATTGCCACCTGCAGGCCTCGGGAACCTGAGCCACTCCACTCGGACAACAGCCTGAAATTGAAGAAAAATAAGCACGAACGGGTATTTTCCATACAAATTCAGGCCTTTTCTTTTTTTTCCCATCTCAATACTTTGACTCAGAACGCCAATCTACAGTTCGCAAATAGAGTAAAAGTTAAGGGCTATGTGCTGTGGCACAGAGAGATTAACCAGACATGATAAAAGTTATTACATTTTCAGTAAGTTCTTCTACATATTCATGCCCCAACACTTACCATTTTCTTATAGCTCTAGGAGACTGTGATATGCTCTTTCCTTTTAATTTTTTTATAATTTTACTTTCCCTGTTCATATTTTGGTAATAAAGCAGAAGCTAAGAACACATCCACCAGGACTCTCATACATGCCAGACAAGATTATTGTAAAATTGACTGGGTCCACACTGACTTTCAGAAGGAAGAGAGTTTTCTATTACTACTTTTATCTCGGACTGACACCGAAATGATTTTCACAAAAACTATCAGCAAGCCGGCCTCTACAGACAAAAACCTATATCCCAGTGCACCCAGTGAATACCAATTCCACACAATATTATTGAGAAGGAGAAAAAAGCACCAGAGTTTTGCTTCATATACACTGTTTACTTCAAGTGGACGTAAGTTTGGAATACCAATTCCACACAATATTATTGAGAAGGAGAAAAAAGCACCAGAGTTTTGCTTCATATACACTCTGTTTACTTCAAGTGGATGTAAGTTTGGAAAAATCTTTTTACTGTTACATTTTTATCAGTAAGACACTGTAGAAAAAGTTGACAAAGAGTCAACTTAGTAGGAGGCATGTAGGAGTGAAAATGGTAAATTCTACGCACATCATACAACAGGAACAGTTGCATGTTGAACCCTTTTCTGCGTTAGGGACAAGCAAGTTGGACGAAAAGCCGTTGACAGGGACAATTCTAACCCTTAAGAGAAAGAGCTATATGAAGTCACGGCTCAGAGCATAAGAGTACGTACTGGGGCTCAAGAAAAACATTACAGGGATACCAACACCCTCTACAAACCAAGAACCACAAATATCAGATGTTCACAACTCAACTGACTCCATTTAACAGGATCCAGCTGTACGAAGGTAAGAAAGCACACTGGTAATGCAGCAGCAATTTCAAACTTGGTCTGAAGCAAAACCAAACCAACAGCTCATGTTTCTAGACTCACAATGGTACAGGGGACTTTCTGGAGATGTGCATTTTCTGTATTTCTCCTCTTTATGAAGAAAGGTCAATCAACCCACAAAAACAGATCTAGCTACCTCATTAAAAATCCAGAAGCTTGGCAAATCAACGAAAGCACCTTCCTAAGCAATCAGGCACTTTATGTGGAATTTACATTCAAAGTGGAATGTCTACATGCTATGTAAGTACCTTCAGCAGAGCTTTTTTTTTTTTTAAAGATGTGCAAATCTTACCATTCTGAAAAGAATTTATAGCCACTATCACATAGCAACAATTCACTGAGCACATTGTACATCTTTTTCGGAAGTCAAGAAGTATGGGGCAAAGCAACATTTAACTGGGTCTATTTTCTAGTTCTTTTTCACTCTGTTTTTTAAACTTCTAAACAACCATTAGAGATTTCAGTAGCTTACCTGAAGCACTGAAATAATCCTGCTGGATTTGGTCAGCAGTCAATCAACTACCACAGACCACTGATAGAAGTGTAACGTGGCCAATATGATTTTAACAAAACAGTGCAAATTCAAGCATATTTCAGCATAATGTTTTAATCAGTTTAGATTAAGCCACTTTAAGGAGGGATAAAGAGCTGCAAATCTAAGTTTTGAGGAGACTTTGCACTGGTTTAGTTTAGTGAATTTAAACAGGCAATTTTTTTCTGGATACACTGTCCTGCCTGCTAGTGGCTAGTGACAAAGTGGGGAAAAGCTCAGTGAAGACTCAAGTGAATCTTATCCTACATTACGTTCATTCTGATAGCTTGCTCATTTTCCATCAGAGAAATAAGCACTAACAAGAATGTGAAAGACATGACTTGCTGAACACACAAAGCTTCAGCTGAAATCAATGGTGATGCTGAGCCCTTTTCAAGATCACATCTTAAAATCCAGGGCTGGTCTAGAAATAAATGCAGGGAAGATCTATCTTTGAAGGCAACAAGAAAAAGTGTTTTACCAGCTGAATAGCAGCCTTTCATAAAAAAAGAGAACCATGAACTGAGCAGTGACAATATCAAGAGATATCACCAACGTGAAAGTGGGTTGCAAAAGGTTACCTTAAGTGAGCTCTGTATCATCATCAGCCATTGTTGTTTACTTCTGGCTGAAGGAAGACTATAAAACTTATTCCTTGCCTTCCCCAGCCATCATCTACAGCCCGAAGCACAAAACATGAACACTAATCAAATGCATCAAGAAGAAATAGGGTGACAAGAGAAGCACTGAGTGATTGCTACTAGCAATTGCAAACAGAGATCACAGAACAAATTATTAGAAGGTAAGCCTGATCAGAGTCAGAGATGCACACATAACAGAATGAAGTAGTGGTGGGCAGAAAACCCATCCCACAGACATGATAGCATATGGACCAAACTAGTGACAGCACAGAGCCCTGAAACTGGAAAAGCCATGTTATTTTGTTTGATCTCTCAAAGTAGAGAAAAATTACCTTTTTTTGAGAAAGAGAGAGCTGACATGATGATCAGAGGGATTGAGAAAGTTACAAGAGACAAGAAACATTTTTGGGTTGTTAGGGGGTTTTTCTACTGAAAAATAATGAGATCTCTCTGAATCACAATCCCTGTGCCTTGAAAAAGTTCATCTTTCTTCTAAACGCTAGGAGTTCTCAACAGCAAGCAAGTTATAATATGAGGAGAAGGCAAGCAAACATTAGTATGTGTTTTCTAGTAAAAAGGGCAAAGTATGAAAGAGTTAGCAAAGAGATTGGACTGAAATACCTCTGCTTATGCTCAAGTATTACCTGGGACCAGGTGTTCCTTGTACTCATTGTGAATAGCTGATTCTGTCTACATTCAAAGGGAATACATTCTCTAGATTGTTTGTGAATATCTAACAGAAAAGCCCGTAATTTTGAGTGTACATCAGCTGTAGTCTGCCAGCATGGCCTCTAGTTAGCAGCTGTCACGTACTCATGCTTCATCCTATAAACAAGAGTTAACAAGCTCTGGTCAACCATTGAAATCTGTGGTAAACGTTTAACCACTACAGCAACTTAAACTGGTCTTTTATTCCTGGTGTTCAAAAAATATCCCTACAAAATATCCAGGAATGATGGAAGCACAGGATGAGACACAGACTACATAATAATTAATACTTTGACAAATGCAGCCTTCAGTTAGTAATCCTTTCTCATCAGGTACTACCCAAATATTTTCTGTAAATCTACCTGACATAATACATAAGCAGGAAATTCATTTCTTCTATTTTTCTCCTTTTGCCAGGAAGGAAGGAAAACTCCTCTCCCCACAACCTGCCACACAGCTCTATTTCTAGTTTTCTTTTAGAATATCAAGGACCTTTGCTCTTTTCTCAAGAGCCATAGCTGGAAATAACAGGCAGGGATCAAGGGCTACAGCAGTTAGTTACAGCTGGTAAAGTGTTTCCATGAACATTGAATCTGTGAAAGGCCTGTGTTACCTTATTCACAAAGGGTGCATGACAGATTTATGAACTTTGAGGTCCCAAGAGAAGATCTCACCTGCCTCTCCTTCCTTGCAAATTGCTTTCATTTTCCCTCAGCGTTAGCTTGCTTGGCCTCTCTCCCTCCCTATGACCATCTGCTCCCTGTATCTCAGGCTACAGAGTACAGGGGGGAAAACCCCAAGAAAACAAGTCACCCTTCCTCCTGGGTAGCCAGCTGCATCTCCCTCTTCACATCCAAGGCTTCTGATCACCACCATTTTTCTTTAAATGTATTGATCTTCCATCTCAACTCAATTTTTCAGGGAATAAATATTCCATAAAGGTATTTCCATCAAACAAGTTCACACCCACCTCCTAATAATACCTGGAAGAGAGACTAAGGAAATACTATATCCTATCAGTAAAACCATGGCTAAGTGTTACTTATAACATGTCAGAAGTTTGAATGAAGAGTGGCCTATGATTCGTCATACTATAGAAGGCCAAATACATAATACAAACCTCCACTGGTACTGCCTGACTTAACAATACTGATGATCATGTAAACCACCCCATAATAAAACTACCTATACAGCTATCCAAGTCTTTTTGGAGAGATTTTAGACTCCAGGTATCCCACCCATAATTCAGAATTCTGGAATTTAAAGTATCTAGTGAATAATTTATGTTAATGTATGCAACACACTACCTTGAAGGCCATACTCCAAGTAGTAGGATTTTTCAGGTTTTATTCAGCATGGGAAGGGCTGAGGAAAGAACAGAAAAACATAGCATTTAGAAATAGTGAAGCAATGCCTGGGTACCTAGAGTATGTTTCATGTTAAGTTCTATTTGATAGATTTGTAACGTGGTATACAACTGATCACTTTGATAGTGAATACCAGAATCAAAATATGAAGAGGTATGGACATGTGGTGGTTTTACAGTGTGGAAGGCAGGCAGGAATTTGCCCACCAGATATTGTAAGAAATTATATTGATGGATCTCTATTTTCAGACCCTTCACAAAAACAATCAGAACATGATTGTTTTGAAAAAGAAGACTAAGCTGTCAAGAGTTTTCTCCCTATTACACAGGCACAGCGAGACTAGCTGCAGGCCCATAGGGACTGACATTCAAATCAGTACAGAAGATATCAGATGGTATTATGCATTCCCATCATACCACTATCAATTTCCAGAGCTAACAAAAGGAAGCAAGCAAGTGAGCATGCCATCCAGTCCTTTTAATTGGGAAAAGGATGTGCTAGATGGGGATCACAGGTAAACCCCAACACAAAGCAAAGGGAATCCATTCATACTAGCTGAAAACAGTCACTATGTCCTTCACCAAGGAGTGTGTCTAAACAGAAATCTGAACTGGTGAAGATTTTAAAAGGTGCTTACTCTTTGAGAGACATAGAACACTATGCATGCTTTCAAAGGGTGGTTATAAAATAGCTATAAATGTCACAGCAGAATGAACAATAAGAAGCCCAATATTTCTGTGGCATGACCATATTAAAAGCACATGAATGGAGATTGCTAACCTGCAGGTGGATGGGAAGACCACTTAAAAATGTACACCTCTCAGTCATATCTTTGAGAGACTGCCAGAAGATCCAGTACTTGCATTGCTTCTGATAACAAACATCTTTGAAGTCACTCAGTGAATAAAGCAGACCCTTTTGGATAGCCTGCTCAAAAAAACAACATTGATTCACAAGCTGTTTAAGAAAATGAGAGAGAAAACCTGTCTAAGCAGGGACAATGACCTCTTGTAGAGAAGACAGCCTGGACAACAGAAGCTTGCTGAAGCTGGATATAGAAGAGTGAAGCAGTGAAAGAATGACAACTTCTGCTTGTATTGACAGTTGTGTAACTTAATTGATTAGCAGTTTGGATTGGTATCACTGCTCTTTGTTATGCTGCTTCTTTAAATTGTCTTTCTGTGTTATCACAGAACCACTCAAGTTGGAAGGGACCCATAAGGATCATCAAGCCCACTCTTCACTCCTTGCAGTTCTACCTAACACTAAACCATACAACTAAAAGCATTGTCCAGATGCTCCTTGAACTCTGACAGGCTTGGTGCCACGACCACTTCCCTGGGAAGCCTATTCCAGTGATCAACTGCTCTCTCAGTGAAGGGCCTTTTCCTAACATCCAGTCTGAACTTCCTCTGATGCAGCTTCCTTCCATTTCCACGTCCTATCACTGGTCACCAAAAAGAGGAGACCAGCACCTCCCCCTCCACTACCCCCTTGAGGCAGCTGTAGACTGCCATGAGGTCACCCCTCCGCCTTCTCTTCTCCAGGCTGAACAAGCCAAGTGACTTCAGGCACTCCTCCTAGGAGGAGACCTTTCACCATCTTGGTTCCCTGCTCCGGACACATCCTAATAGCTTGATGTCCCACTTACATTGAAGCACCCAAAACTCCACACAGTACTTGAGGTGGGGCCACCTAAATGTCCTGCAGTAGGACAACCTAAATGTTTAATATTACATTGCTGTTGCCTTCTTACAGAGGAACATACTGTCTTCAAGATACGTCAGCTTTCACTATATAAAAGAACAAAACTGTAATATTTAAAATTCAGCAAAAAAGCCATACTATTAAGACACTTACAGCAACATCTTCTAGACAACCTAGATAATTTGTAACAAGGCCCAAAAGGCACAGATGTCTTCCTAAAATTACATTCAACCAAAACTTTTGCTCTTAACATCAAGTTTGATCATTATGAATGCTTTCTGGCACCGCAGGCTGAGAAATCCAAAATTACATTAACTAGTTCTGAGTCAAACTGACCTCAGCTACATGGCCAGTATTGCAGAGTAATCCTGGCTACACATATAAATTACTCCCAGGTATCAAAGATCAAAGTCTACCACACCTTCCAAGACAGAGCTGATCAGCAAGAAGCCATGCATTCTACAACAGAGCACAGGTGACAGACATGAGAATGTTTGCTTTGCTGCAGTATATTTTCTTGCAAACATTCTACCTGTTCTCCTGGATTCTATTAATCTAAATACCATGATAATCTCATAGCCTTGTACTGACAAAGAACCTTTCTACCACACCAGCATTTCTATTTAATCTATTTTTAATTCAGAGTATAAAATGAAATCATTTGGGAAAGTCATTCTCAGCTTTAATCTTTTCTGTGAATAATTAGCAGCTCGGCAACAAAGGACACTCTCTCTCTGGATTGACGTGTATTCCAGTGTCAAGACATCTGCATTTCCGTCAAGGGGCTTAGTAATACTCTGTTCATTGCGTTTCTGTTTTTGCAAGCCAAAAAGGAAAGTGAAGTTTCAAGGAAGAATCCAGGCCCAGTTTTCTTTTAACCATGATTTACCACTTTAGTACAGCAGATTTGTCTTACTGAGAAGTAACATTCATGTCACCCAACTGTAACAACAATCCTGACACAGAGCCAGAAACAGCTTCCAGGTATGTAAGTTAAGTTTATAGAAAGCATTCAGAAAACTGCTTTTGATTTTTGGTCAGTGTGCAGGCAACTGCAGTTCTACGAAAAACAGCTACACTTCTCTGACATCACCAAGCCACAGCTTTCAGTGTGTGCCTCATTCTTTTGGCATTTTTGAACGGCACCTATACGGACTGCACTGCTGTTCAGCAGTACAGTATTTGACACTCATGAGCTCCATCACAGGTATCAGAAATATCAGCAGTTTGTTGCTGGTGCACATCTGCTAGGAGATGCAATAAAGAATCACCACTCGGTATGTACACAGGGAGGAGGTATTATCCATGTCCTACCTGCCTTCTTTTTCAAGTTGTTCGAAAAGGGCATTTGTTTGGACATAATCCAACTGTGATGCCTCCATCATTACGTTGTGAATTTGAGATTTTGAAAAGCCTAGAACTGTCACTGAAGATAACAGAGGTGAGGTAGAACAGAAGGAAAGAAGGGTCAATTAAGAAATCAAAATCAAGCAAATCCATATGGCTGCCTTGAGTCAGTGTCAAAGCTGAAAACACAAGCTCCTGTGTTTTACATTCAGTTCATAATATGTCCCTATGTGTGGATCTGGAACTGAAAACAGCTGAGGTGCTGAACTTAAAACTCTCATTTTCACATTATGAACAGCCCTTACATGTTTATTTCCTTCTAACTTGAGAGAAATACTTCATGTCAAAGCTACTATCTGACAAAACTTAATTCCATATATCCCTCCAACCCCTCTGTACACAAGATGTACCACTGCAGTGTCACAGAAGCGATACCTACTGTTGCTTCAGTAATTACTTCAATTAAATGAAACGGGAAAATTCAAGGAGAAAGACTACTAAAAAGAAGTAATTTAAACTTCTTTTCAGCTCACTCACCAAGTGAAACAGAGAAGCTCTTCTACACCTGACAGTCACAGTTCAGGATATCTAGTATGAACCTGGAGAACACAGTAACTCACCTTGAATCACCAAAATGGTGCCTATCAAGGCCAATGAGACCTTACTCTCGATTTCGCAATAAGGGCAGAGGCAAACTAACTTGTCATTTCTAGCTGAGGGTTGGTCTACAGCAATCTAAATTAACAAAAAAAAACCCCACAAAACACCAAAAAACCACAAATCACCAAAGGATTGCAGTTTTCCTCTGTTGGACCTTGCAAATCAGTTGAAAATTGACTTGCATAGGCTTACGTTTGACAGGGAAGAAGAGTGGAGAGGAAATTAGACCCCAGTAAGAAAGAATAAAGAACCCCTCTCTAAAAAGATGTGGAACAGCAACCACAATAAAGGAACAAATATTTTATCACATCTAACATTAAATTACTTCAGCTAAAGCAAATCTGTAAGCTGTTCAGCTAGGAGCCCTGATCCTTCTTTACGGAGGAGATTGTCTTGTTCTCTCAAGTACACGACAACTTCCTGTCACAACAAATAATAGAAAGAGGCTGGAATTTGAGAATTCACATTTGCTGCTCCTTACATGCAGCATGGACTTGGGATTGAAAAAGAAAACTGACTCTTGATGTGGATGCTTATACCCTCTTTTTAATTTAAATTAATGAGATTTCATTTTTCTTCCTATTGCAATGAGAATAAGCTGTATCCTCTAGTTTTGTCTGAGGAAACAGTATGAACCACAGTTACCAGATAAAACACATTAAACACACAAAAGTCACATGGTTAGGACAAACAATTAAGCCAAGCTTCCCCCAAGTACTTGTGGACAAAAAGGACCCATGAAGTTCTACTGCAGTCTCTGAAGGCTCTTCAGGAAGTTCTGAATTTAACACCTCTCACACCTTTAACATCTTTTATCATAGTATTCAACAGTTTCAGTCCAAACCTGCAGCTGAATGTTTTAAAAATTTCCTCTTTCCTGGAAGAAAAAACCACAGAACCAGTACTGCACAAACACAAGCGGTTATCCCTCAATAACAGTAGCCTGCAGGTTCTAGCCACACAGCCGCAAAAGGAAGCAGTGAAAGCAGATTTTTAGCTGGCTGGTTTGGGTGGGAGTTTTAGGGCCTGTGTGTATTGGTGTTGGTTTGTTTGGGTTGTTTTTTGGTTTTGTTTGTTTTCAACTGAGAGCCATTTCATAATTTGATAAAAAATAAATTCATAGCAGTTCCTATGGCAAGGCTACTGAGGATCAGATATAATTTAAAGCATAGTCCATATAAAGAACACAAAAAGAAAAAAAAGAACAGAGAATTTCCCTCCAACATGGCATGAAGACTGAAAAGAGGGTTTGTTTTATTTCTTCCATACTACGATGCACTAATACTGAAGACATAACTTCAATAACATGGGAGTATTGTGTACAGTGTAAATTGGTAAGCAATTTCTATGCTTAAGATGTACCAGTTACCTGACTCAATTCCCCCCCACCCCCTCCCTGGTCTGTGGAAGAAGGCTAAGCTTTGAATAATAATTTCTTAGACATTTACAGAGCACCAATTCTAAAAATTCCTAAAGGTACTTATAACCTTTCAGATTGCTGTGAGAAAGGTCAGAAACACTTCATCCCCCACTGAAATACATTATTCAGCTAGGGTGGATTACAGCAACTGTTCAACAGGAAACAAGAAAAGACAAAAAATATCAATCCAGGAAACTATTTGGATACCTGAGGCAAGGAGAACAAAATTACCAGAGCTAGAATTTGATCAAGGTACAAAGATGCTACTGTTGGTAAAAGTTTTGTGATTAATAATGGTCTGAGGATCATTCTTTTCAGCACCAGCTACTTGACAATGCAGGGCAAGATGAGAGAACACTTGCAAATGGTAGCAGTCACTTGAACA
>NW_010112564.1:5134-8990 GCF_000699245.1 Pterocles gutturalis | reverse complement strand
GAAAGAGTGCACTGGATCGGGTTATTGTGACCATCCGCACTTACTGGGTAATTCACAAGTTCAAAGATTACAGGCTATAGGCAGACATCCTTTTTGGCATCTGCACATTTTTAGGTACAAACAAGCAAAATCAAACTTTCCAGTCTCAGGTGTTACTTTTAACCTATGTTGGCACATGAGTCGGTTCAAAAGTATTTAAAGGAGAAAAACTATTTAGATAAGAAGCACAAACATTAGATCATTTTATCCACCACACTGGTGTTTCTGTAGATGACTTCCACCTGATGGGGGATAAAATGAATTGTTATCCACCACACTGGTGTTTCTGTAGATGCCTTCCACCTGATGGGAGATAAAATGAATTTAAAGACAAATACCAATATAGTGCAAACACGTATGAAAGAAAAAGAAAGAGGAATTAATAGTGAGATGGCTTAACTTTGAAGTCCACTTGGCCTTGTCAGATGATACGTGTGATGACGCAATCTTTCTCAAGTGCTTCAACTGTGTTATGCCTCTCACCTCAATCTTCTTTTCTAATGGTGCATCAACCACTATGAGAATTGTAAAAAGGCACTAGGGTTTTTCTTTTGATTATTAAAAAGAGAAGCCTAGGAGAGTGAATTGGTCACGGCCTTTGTCTTAAACTGCATCCACCCTAATACAGATTAGCCCAAATCTGGCTGCTTTTCTTTACACATTCCTCTAGTGTTGTCTTCCTACTTCCTCATATACTTCTACTTTCAAGAAAAAAAAAAATCCTCTGTTAATCTCAGCCACATGTAAGTCTTCAATAATTCATTACCTGATATTACTACCACAAAATACTTTGAATTCAAGGCAAAATAATGACAAACTTAGATCAGAAAAAACTTCACATAAAGATCTTTCCCCCCCTTTCCACAATTTGGTGTATAATGTGGTTGGTTTATGTCTTTAGCACACTTAAGGCAAATGCTTTCTACACTTCATTAGTAACTGTTTTTCAAACCCTTTTACCAATAAGAAAAGTTGAAAATGTTAACAGTAATACTTCACTGCTCAAGAATTGCATTTCAACCTTTGCAGAAAATAAGCACGCAAAATCGGTCACAGTTGAAATTTCTATTCTGAGTGCTTAAGATAACCAGTAAGCCCAATATTAATCTCAAAGAGCTTAGTTTAACGTACAGTACCTCCTTTCAGAGCAAAAGGACTTTGCCTAAATTGTAGGTTAAAAGAATATATCTGGACTGACAAAATCAAATTTAATTTTTAGTGCTTATTCAGTGTAGGATTAAGTCAAGCCTTCAGTGAAATCACTGCAAACTTTCACTTAAGTATCAGATCAAAATTTCATCCAATATCTTTTTAGTGAAGTCAAAGGAAAGCTTCTGTTTCCAAAGACAAGTAATCACACGCTCTACAGATTTATTAAGTCAGTACCTCTCCTGCTCTTCCTGGTACCGTTCTCATTACAATGGTCTTTTCACTAAATACACATACGGACATGCAAACCATGTATCCAGTTCCTAGGTAAGCAACCACCCTTCTGCCCCCTCAGCTATCTTCTTCATGGGATATACACAAGCCCAGAAAATAAATGCTTACTGATACAGTGTCAAGTATCAAAATTTATTTGCCTGTAAAAGTTATCTCCTGCTGTACTCAAGTAAAGTTTCAATAACATACCTTCTAACCACATTCCAGTACTTAGAATCTTCTCATAGCTACTGCAGAAATCCCAAGAGTCTTCTTATTTGTATTAATTCCTTCCCAAATCCCTTTTAATATTTTAAGTTACCTATTTCTGTAGCTATTAGGCATTGATTTGTACCCTTGCCTTACCACCTAGCCTCCAGAGCTCTAGAAAGCTAATATAGAATTTATTGCACATCCTACTACTTTTGCTACCAAAATAATGAAACCTTCTATAAGTTATTAATCTCGTTGTAAAAGTTTATTACACTACATCTTTCACAAAAGCCATTCAACTCAATACTATGCAGTCAACTACCCAATAGAATGAAGCATTAATGCTAATTAGCAAGTAAATGTTCAATTAGATTTAACAAAAGTACTGCTGGGAACTTGAGAAGAGCCATAATACTGACGGCCCTTTATTATTAGAATGATACCACACAACAATACAAGTCCTGCTACCAACAAGACCCCAGACTACAGAAGAGTCTCAAGAAAAGATGACTTTTCCTGAGATTTGAGCTTCCTACAATCCCTACAGCTCCCTGGGGAGCCACATCAATTATACCATCATCAATGCAAATGGCATTTTAAAGAGTCTCCGCAACAAGCAGAGAATGTTAATGCTGATCAGAGGTGCTAGTGTTACAGCACATTTCTCCCCAAAGCTCTTTAACCTGTTGTGTGTCTATTCAGTTGGTTCTAATCCTACCATTTTTGTGACAGGCCACTGGTGCCCTCTCTGCCTTTGTCAGTCAAAAATCGACCATTATTTTTGTCAGACAAAAATCGACCAATCGACAATCAATTTTCCAGCATCAGAGCAGCATGGAATGCAATAGTGACAGCAAAAAGATGAACTCCTGTGTAGAGAGTGTGATAATATGAAGTCTGCTGGCTTTCTTGCTTGACAGGTTATACTTATTAAGATAAAATATTTTCCAACAAACCTACTCTAAACAGAAAGTTAATTAAAAAAAAGGAGCGATAGAGCATGAAAACACTTAATACTGCTATGTGGCATGAGCAGGAAATGAAACTTTGCCTGAAATTTCATTATCAGTATTCTCCAAAACACAGAAAAACCCCACATGCTCATTTTCTAATGGCATCTAATCTGTATACTCCCGATGCTCTACTCATCATATAATAGGGTTCTTTTGGGAATAGATGCAAAGAGTATAAATGAAGTAGCCATACAAATCAAAAGGAAAATGCACTATTACGGAGGCAACTGGTATATCAATTTGAAAACAAATGAGAACCCAGCAATCCATCCCACTGCAAAAACATCCACATATGCATTATATCCACTTGATATTTACATATCGAGGAAAGCCAAATAAATAATCACAGGAAACTCAGGATAAGTGCTGAGAAATTGTGATGTCTACCCCAAATGTTAAAGCAATTCCTTATGTCTTAATCAAAATTTTGTATTGACTGGCAAACTAATAAATTTCTCAAATAGTTCAGTTAACCAGCATTTTTTAAATTTTTCTAATAGCTTCAGCAGTTCAGATAACCAGCATTTTAAGTTATTTTATAAATTACTTAGACATAATACCTACTTTTTTTTTTTAAAGGTTGTTTCTAATACTCATTCACAGATGGACAAAGGTGAAGTCATTTGGGAAACCATGCAGATCTGCACAAGAGAAGCAATAGCAAAAACAGAAATATTCAAAGAAGAAATCAAAAATACAGGTGGAACAAACATTTAAACCTTCAGTTTTAAAAAAAAGCAGAGAGAGGCTTCTCAACTGTGCAGTGTTAGGAGGTGTTCAGAGAAATCAAATACCTGATTCTAACATCAGCTTTTTATTAAATGGCTACTCCCTTTTGATCTGTAGGCTGTTTAGGCTAGAAAAATATGGGGGGTGGGGGGGCAAGGCAGAGGGGTGAGAGAATAAAAAAGATAGGAACTTCAAACATACTCATAGAATAAGTGTCACATTCAATATGGGGCATGAGGTCCCCTCTGTGCTCACATCTTCCTTGGAATTATCTTTCACTTAATTGGGACAAACACTAACAGACGAGTTCTATTTCAAGGACTGTCAAACCTTTATGGAGTCACTGAAGTTCAACAAAAATAGAAGACAGCACAGGAAGGTGAACTTCCCAGGTGATGTTTCACCTTCCAGCAAGTCATCCGTCTGTGCATTCTGAATAC
>NW_010112564.1:0-5075 GCF_000699245.1 Pterocles gutturalis | reverse complement strand
CTCTTTCACAATACAGAAAGAGGTGCTAATGTGCTCTTTCTCCAGTTAACATAGCTATAAGCTATAAGTTTATGTAACTTTCTGGGAACAAATCGTGAACTATTTTTATTTTTGCATTTGCTAGCAAGCAGAGCTAGTCAATGAAGAAGATTACTATTAAAATTCTCATGCCTTTTAAAAACTCAGTAGCTCCCCATTCATAGACTCATAGAAAGGTTTGGGTTGGAAAGGACCTTAAAGATCATCCAGTTCCTCCCCCCTGCCATGGGCAGGGACACCTCCCACTAGCCCAGGTTGCTCAAAGCCTCATCCAGCCTGGCCTTGAACCCCTCCAGGAATGGGGTGATTAGTTTCAGAGCTCTTAAAAAGACAGTCTCCTTCTGCAATGAATTCTGACCTTCTGGAAAATACCACATTTTCTTAACATGAACTGAACCAAACACCATTTTTGGCTTCGGTAAGAGCTCCTCTGTTTTCAACATTTAAGTCTGGTAACTCCATATGTCAGTACCAGAGACACTCCACTGATCAAACAGCACAAGCATCAACCGTTATACTCCCCACACAGTAGAAGAAAACTTTCAATTAACATGAAGTTAGGGTGGCATCCTGCTCCTGTCCCCCCTCCCCAAAGGTAAACTCTCCAACTCCTTTAGCACATACTTACTGCTCAACCGACCAATTTATATCTCAGAACAAGACACTGGTCTCTTAGGCACAGAATAACAACAATGGTTACTGCTGGCAGTGTTGCGTACCTCCCAGTTTTCACTTTGATGCTCAGTTGGAGGGATGGGTGGCCTCAGCTGGACCATCCCATCCCACAGCTCCTTTCTGTGCCTGTGTGGACGGAGCCAGGAGAGCTCTGCATGGAACACACATCAGCAGTAGTGATCCCAACTCCCACCCAAGCACAACTGCATAAAACGAAAGCTGCTCTGTCAGACACATGGCAGCATCCATAGCTTTTCCTGGCTGAAAGTTCTCACAAATTCAAGACCACTCCGTGGTAACTCTGGGCACAAAGATCCCTTCCCTGCTATTAGGTTCACTGGTTTATAGATTTCTATAGCTTAGATCAATATTTTTCTTCCCACACAAAGGATTTTATCAGAATATGACACCATCCATTAAAGAACCAGCTTTATGTATAGGCACCAACAGAATATTTTACATTACCAAATGAAAGTTAGTTTGGGGAAGTTTTAGAGTATCTACATAGTGTTTCTAAAGGAATTTTGTCTGTTCACCGGGATTAAGCCATGAAGAAAGAAAACAGGTTGCAGTTGTACACAGCCCTCCAGCCTCTATTACTGTACTTATAAACATGGAAGACTTTATTCTACAATCATACCCATTTTTCAAAAACCAAAGCACAAAATCTTCATCAAAAACCATGTGAACTGAACTTTTCAACTTCACTGTGGAACAGTAATCCCTACTGCAGACAGTTTATTTTAAATTAGCTTTCAAATGAGTGAGAGAATCCCTATTTTTAATTTGATATTTCAGTAAAGGTTTCCATTGATCTCAGTTTTCCAAGTACACTTGAAAGCTTCTGAGTAACAGCGGTAGGCTGATTTTTAATTTTGCTTTCACACCACTTGAGTGGATTCAAATTCTGAGGCAAAATGATATTTGTCAGCAAATGACACAAGATGCTACTTGGCATCATATTCTGATTTTTAAGCAGAAAGTTTAAAATAATTTCTTTGTCCTACTCTACGGTATCTGAAATACAGGTCTAATTTGTTAATGACTCCAATACTAGGGAGAGGAAGCCAGCATATTAAAATCCTCTTTTTCTGCAGATTATAGAAGGACATCGATTACATGAATTTGGAGAAAGTTGAAAATATTGCAAGGTAATGGGTCTGAACATTAAGATTACTACATGGTCAAGAACAGCTACAAACAAGTGGAGTTTCTACAGTTCAGTGACTTGTGAGGGTCAGTTTAGTAGTTGAGCTGCAGTACCACTGAGTAATATGAATATTATTTTCAAACTTATCCCACCTTCCACTATTCTTTGTTATCCTTGATCTCATCTCAGTGACTTTCTCATTTGTATGGCAATTTCTTCTAATAGCTTTACTCATGCTTCCAGACTGTGCAAAATGCTGAACAAAGCATAGCAAGTAATTCAGGCACTTGGAATACCTTTAGGAGGAATATACAGTCCTTTAATAAGCATTAGTCAAGCTCCTGAACAAACTATTTATTTTGAGATACTTTATCCCTAAGGTTGCTGAATTCCACAAGATCTGTAAGCAAAACCAATCCTGAAGCATCCACAAGGGACACCTTTTCGGTTGGGGGATGCCTTGTCTTGGAGAGTACACAACCAGACTTAGGAAACGGATGAATGTGATTTAATGCCTTAAAGCAGCACTAGATCTTTCTTACATTTGCTTCTGGTAATCACGAAGCTTATCAGGAAGAGAGAATAAAAGAATAGAGCAGTGATAACACTCCTTCCAGTCTTTCTCTGGCACTCATGAAGGATGTAGAAAAGACCTATTTAAACCTCTACTTGTAGAGGTGTCCAAGTAGCCTACGGTTCAACCCAAGCTCGCCTTACCTATAAGCAGAGAAGTAGAACATATGATCTGCTGACGGTAAGGGTTTCTCCCTTGAGTTCTGACCAGAAGCAACATGCTGGCCTTTTCAAATCAAACTTTTGTTGAAACTGGACTGTCCTAAGAAGAGTTATTTCGTCAAAAATTCCTTAACCAGCCCTCACTCACCAGTTTTGCACTTAGTTTCACCAAGTTGGATTTGTATTTCTGCTGTTGTTACTCCAAACAGCTTCAGTAAGAATTCCTCTATTTCCCTGAAGCAGCTCAAGTCTCACTTAATAGCATGCCTTCGCACAGCTGCCTAGTAATTCAGCACACACACTTGAGCATAATGCATTTTCACACAAAAGAGTGAGAAATAAGAGCCTGGCAGTTGCTGTTTGCATATATAAAAAACAAGATTGATTTTTTGATAGCTGACAAAAATGTAAAGAAGCAGAGGTTTAGAAGGTTAAACATCACTAAGAAGGAACCAAACCTGACAATCAGTTCAGGCTGGCCAAATAGCCCTTTATTTGTGGTTCAGTTATACAGCTGTTACGGTTGGGGCTCTGGAAATATCCAGGTCAGATATTGCAGTAAAACACTGACTCATAAAAACAAAGCAAAAAAAAAACCACCACAAAACCTAAGAAACGCCTGGTGCCTACAAGTGACTGGGGTCCCATTGCAACTCAGCTCTCCAGGGTATGAAACAGGAGTTTTCTATTTAAAAGAACCCCAAAGTTGCACTGGAATGTTTACTGCCTGCATGGAAAACCCTTGCCTTGCTGCTTTGCATTCAAAAGAGGCATAAGAGTATTCATCTACTCAAAGGTCTGTCCAAGAGTACCGAGCAGGAATCTCTCAGATTTATCTCCTGTAATTACATCTTTTGAACACTAACCAGAAAGCCTGTCTCAGATGCAGTGTGCTGAACAGGACATTGAAGAGACACCTGGAAAAACTGCAGAGGCGAACAAATGCAAAACAGGCTCCCTGTGGCTACATATTCACTCACTTTATAGCAAGGGCCTGTCTGCTTCTGAAGTCCACAGTTTTTGAACCAACAACCAGGACACTGAAGTTTTATCATTTTTTTCACAGAACAACATCAAAAAGACACAAACAAAACACTGCCACACATGCACTTCACAGAGCTTGTGCCAGAGGGAGCTCTCAAATGTTACATTTGAAAGTGCATTTGAATGATTGTTCAAAGAAACAAAGTAAAGCAACAGAGGCACAGAGGGCAGGCAGGCAAGCACAGACTAACTCTGGACAGTAGCCAGCACGGGAGCTGGGCAGGAACCCAGTATTTCGTGATATTCCTACTCTTTCGCTTCAAAGGACTTTTTGTCCTCAGTCCAGCTCCCACTGCTGCCAGCCTTTTCACTGATGTCAGCAAAAGGTTGATTGGGCCTCAGGACTTACGTTTAAGACATGCTGGAAGTGTGTTGACTTCAGCTGTCGTCATGAATGCTCAGCAACAGGCATCTGGAAGAGCAAGTCCTCAGCATGCAAATAATTCTGTACTGGTCACACAATCACCCTACAGACATCACAGACACATACAACTATTTAAACATGGAAGACAGCCCTGAGAAACATGGTGACCAAGAAAACTTTAACAAAGCCCTCAAGAAAACTGAGCACAGACTGGAGGCTTGCAGGAGGACAGTTCACATTTACTGGTTTCCAAGAATAATTCTGCATCCAGTAAAGTTATTTTCTATAAACTGAAGCACATTATGAATGGGGAGATGGGAATTTCAACATGCTGACATTCAAAGTCAATGTTGTTCGGAATGGCTTCCTGTAAAACCTTTTTTTTTTTCCTGGTCTATGGGTGAAATAATGACTTACATTTTCTTCTCCATTCCAACATGTTTGCCTTCTCTTGAAATTCTTGTTTCCATTAAAGCACACAAAAGGCACTTAGGTACTTAAAAAGTATTTCTGCAGTATTCGGTTGGCATATATCCACAATACAGTGACCACAATGTCAGTTTATTTCCTTAAAATATTCTTTTTATTACATGAGAGTTTACATAAAAGCATGTAGGAGACCATTTAGCAGGTGGCACTGTATAAAGCTTTTTTTAAAAAAAATGTTCAAGTAATCCAAGGCCTCAAAGCACAATTTCTAAGGGGTGAGGAAATGTGCAGGAAGTTCAGTTCTCTGGATCTCTTAGGACAGCCTTTTTAATTACAAATGCTGCAATGAGTTATTGCATAGAAGCTCTCTGGAGTACTTTATGAAATCTACTGGCTTTCAGTGCTGTCTCAGATGTACCACCAAGTGAGAGTGACTCACTTCATTAATTATGAAAATCTGTAAAGTAGGATACACATACAAGGATTGCTAAGTAGAAACACTGATTTAAAAAAAAAGAATAACACAAAGCATGTTTCTGGCGGAACATACTGGATTCACAAAAAAGCTGCCATTTTACTTCACCTATAGTTAAGTTTTGACCAGTTACTGGCTATTAAAGATGGGAATTCTGGCATTAC
>NW_010112563.1:14238-42492 GCF_000699245.1 Pterocles gutturalis | reverse complement strand
GATTATATTAGATTAATAGAATTTTACCATTAAAATGCTTCTACAAAATGGAAAAATAAAATGTTTCCCCTGGTTTTTTTGATTTTGTCCGAGTCCACATGGGTGACTTTGGTTGCAATGGTTGACACTGTAGATTTCTTTTAACTTTGCATGTGGAAATAAGAACATTAATTTCACTTATGATCTTAAACATTTTTAGTTTCTTTTTGTAATTTTATTAGTTTACTGCAGAATTCTGGATTCTGGTAAAAAGCAACTTCATTACTTCACATCTGTGATTTGCTGCTTATGTAGGAGCATGGAAATTACTTGTAAACCTGACATTATTTACAAGATTTCAGAAGCAAATCCAGAGAGAAAGAAAACCCACGATGGAGGGAGGGATACTGTAGAACAGTAAGAGAGCAGCTGTTTAGAAAACATTCCTGAGAACAGGTTTCATATTGTCAAAAAAGTTGTTACATACATTACCAAACACCAGTGCTTAGAACAGCTGGAGAGAGAGTGTTTCTTGTGGAAGAAATACAGAAGAGCAATCCCTGAAGACTGATGCCCTGGGAACTGGAGACTCACACAGAGAAAAGACTCATGGAAACAAACTTTCACAACAATGCTCTGTTTAAAACCTCCAAATGCATTTTTCGGAGTTCCTCTTAACACATTGCTGATGGCCTAAGATCTTTCTGCATAGTGTAGTAAGTTGTGGGAGAGGAAAGGAGAGAAGAGGAGGGGAGGGGAGGGGACGTGAGGGAAGGGAAGGGAAGGGAAGGGAAGGGAAGGGAAGGGAAGGGAAGGGAAGGGAAGAATTTTGAGGAAGACTTGCATTGCTAATTAGCAGCCCTTTTCCCCAACCCTACTTTCAGAGTACACGAAACTATCTCAACACATTTCTATTTTCTGACATGCTTGCATGTGCAAAATAGTTATATACCTTTAGATACTTATATAATCTGTGTAATTGCACAATTTCAATCAATCAATTGAGAATAAAAGGCACATTCTCTTTCCTGTTCTTTTATGGTGTTCTGTATGACTACTAGCTGGGCATTTTTCCGTCATAGGGCACACTAAGCCGGTAGACATGCCTTGCTTCTGAAAGAGCTCTGGCTATTCTCTGCTGGCAGGTGGCCAACTGGCCAGACAGAGAGCAGTTTCACAGCTGAAGATCTCAGTCTGAAGAGTTGTAAGAAGTTCCTCTGCCCTGTTCCACCCCTGTAGATGAGATTAATAGGGATCAGGAGTCGCAAAGAATGTTTAACACCACTAACGTTGGTATAAGAAACTGAAAGAGCAGAGATTTCAAAAACTTTCTGCTTATTCAGTTATTGGTTGCAGCAAATGACAAATATGCATCAACCCATGCAAAGAAGTGAAAAATATTTTTTCCCCTGTGAATATATGCTATTTAGAGAATCCTGAGTGAAATTCCTAAAACAAATTAGTACAATTATATGTTTTGTAGAAAACTAGAACCAGCTTGTAGTGAGATCATAGTATCAATGGTATAGGTGATGGTAGAAGACATCTCTCTGATATTTAGTACTCTGCATTATGGTGGTTAACAACCCAATGGAGTGGTTTGATAGGTCTGCAGACCCCGATGTAATGGAAAAGACTGAGGGGTCTTTTCCTGGTTTAGGGGAAAAGTTTCTGAAATGGCCCAAGAGTACCTCAAAAGGCTGAGGAACACATTCTGCAATTATGTTTAGTGTGGGATATCATTTTAAACATTAGAAACAAACATGCAGAAAGTAAGAGAGCAATCTATTGAAGCAAAAATGAACATTTCTATGGTAGATTTCCTTTCAGAAAAAGTTGAAAGGCAAACAGCAAGTTATGGGGAAACCGCAATAGTGGAATTACAGTAAACAAAAGGAGGCAAGGGCTAACTCAGGGAAAAAGGAATTGTAACCTTTTACTCCCAGTGAACTTGGTCTCATACCTTTGTGGCTAGAAGGTGCTACATCCATAGATGACCAGTGTAAAATGCATTATTATTCAACATATGTGTACATGGCCAGAGAGACAGAGACAAGCTTGCTTTGCTGCACTCCCAGAAAAGCTAAATTTCCAGAACTGTGGTTGTAGTTGGCTGAGATAATAAATTCTGCTCTGACCTGATGATCAGATAACATGGTCACATGGTTTTCCAATCAACATACAGTCACCTCTCACCAGATGAGAGCATAGCTGGGGATCTACGGTTGCCTGCAATATGGACTCGTCTGTCTGTTCAGGGGAGGGTTAACAGAGGAGGGAACAGTCTCCAGGCCTTCTGGTTCTTCCTTTAAGATCTAAGGGAGCCTGGCTTGTGAAGTACCTCAAAAGGCTGCGAAGCTTGTGAAGATGGGCTGATCTCATTGAACTTACTGCATGACTGGAAGTGAACATTATGATATCCCATTTAGAAACATATCATTGTAGAAAATGTCTGTTTCATTTAAAAGAATAATAAAGAAGGGCATCTCACAATTTTTCAGACTCCTGAGACTACACATATGTCTGTTCTGTGATTTATACTGGAAGATTCATGATTAGTTTTACTCTTTTAACAAGGGCTGCTCCAGGCAATCCACATTTTTAAGTATAGAAAATTCACTATGCACAGTACACACCAGGTAATAAGACATGATTACCATAATTCTGCATTTAAAAAAATCTTTCTATGCTCACTGGATGCATCCTGAACTCTTAACATGTCTTCTGAAAGTAATTATTCTATTTTCTTGTTGCTTTTTTACACATTTTTGATGTTAAGATAAATCATGAGTTTAGTGTCATTAGAAATTAAAATAAACAAAACTATGAAATTGCTGCTTGAATCTTCAAGATAAATCATGAGTTTAGTGTCATTAGAAATGAAAATAAACAAAACTATGAAACTGCTGCTTGAATCTTCAAAGGTAGCTAAAGAAGACTCAGTAACAGCATCATTCTGTCTTCCAAATTGCTGAATTGATACATATCTGATACCAACTGAAGTTAGATTTTTTAGTGGCATTCTTGCAAAGTGTTTTATATGAAGAGAATTCCCTTTTTCATTTATGCTGAATTCAGATAATTTGCCCTGTGAGGTCCTCTTTGAAATGGTTTTCCTCTCCACCGTCAGATAGCCACAGAAAAATGAAATTAACTAGGTTAGCTCTCAGCCAAATTTATTCCATGGATGTGACTGATGAGAGCATCAGGAGTTTCTGAATCTTTTGTCATTTCTTTGGTTCAGGAGAAGTATTTTTTCTACTTCCAAGCAATAACGGAGTCCTCATTCCTGAGAAATTGTTGGGGGTTTTTTGTTGTTGTTTTTAGAGAGCGTGCAGTGTCATGAAACTGTCATTGATCAGGAAGTGAGCTAAAATTTTGTCATAACTTGTTTCTACATGGAAAGGAAGACAAAGCTTGGTTCCCTTTTCAGCATCAGGTCTGTATCAGAACTGGAGCAGGGTAAAGGTAAGTAGACACGAAGTCAACTGTGATTTTTGATCATGTCGAAATTACATACACCATTTTGATTGAAATAAAATAGCTGCAGATGACATTTTTTAGTGCTTAATTAATGTAGCTGAAAGAAGGCAGATTTAGGTTAGATATTAGGAAGAAATTTTTTACTGGGAGAGTGGTGAGACACTGGAACAGGTTGCCCAGAGAAGCTATGGATGCCCCATCCCTGGAGGTGTTCAACGATGAGGCTTTAAACAACCGGGTCTAGTGGGAGGTGTCCCTGCCCATGGCAGGGGGGTTGGAACTAGACGATCTTTAAGGTCCCTTCCAACCCAAACCATTCTATGATTCTAGACATACATCTGCTATGATGTAGCAGAATATGTACAGGACTCACCAGACTTATAGGAGTCCATGTCTCACCTCTGTGTGGGCAGAACCTGCTCAAAAGTTTACCTCTCCTTGGAAGTTCCCGTGTCATTAGAACTTTTGATATTCTGGTGTGGGATGCTATTACATTAATTGTAAAGATGTTACCGGCTCTAGCATTGAAATCCAAGTGCTCTGTTTGGGGTATCTGAACTATGAGGCCTAAGCATCATTCCTCCTTCCATATGAAGAACTGTGCAAGTATTTTATACATAGTCTGTTGACTTTACTAGAAGTTTCACCTTTGTAAAAGGTACAAAGGAACACAAAAGGATCCCTAAGTGAGTTGCATTGTTGATATGTTACTATAAAGAAGCTGGTCTACTATGCAGAATAGGTACAATGATCTGGTTTGTTTTTAGAAAAGAAAACAGAGACTTGATATTTTATTATTTTAGAATGGTTAGATTGTTACCTAGAATTGCTTTGGTTAGTGAAGAAGTACAAGATGTGTCTGCAATAACAATTGTATTATAAGTACTAGAATGAACTCCACAAGAGAGATTTATGAAACTGATAAGAATCTGTCACATAGTTTAATATATTAAGTTCTAGGAAGTGAAGAGGTATTTTTTACTGAATCCTGTATTTGATTTTCTATTTGTATATTATTTCCATTTGTAATCAGGTTTCTGCATCTTTCCCTTATCCTTCATCCAGGCTCAACCCAGTCTCCACACAGCTCTCAGGGATGACCCCATTAAGCCTCGAGTCTGTTTCTTGGCCCTAACCTAATCTATCTTAATAGTGTTCCTTATCTGAAATCCCTTCCCTCCCTCTTCCTGTTCTCTTTCTTTGCACTGAAGAGCCAAAATGAGCGTATAGCAGCAGACAGTTCCAATGGTAAAATCTCATTCTTACTTCAGGAGATTAATTTCCAAGCTGCCAGGAGTGGATTTCCCCAGGACCAAGGCTCCTGTGATGGTTGAGGAGGCAAAACGGAAACTTCAGAGAACTAGGAAACTGCACCAAGACAGGACAGGGATGTTTATGCGTTAGATGTCTCAGTTATCTGTCATAGCTATGCTGCGTATCTATGAGAAGATCACTTGGGCAACACAGGGTTCTTAGGTGTCTGAAGATATCTCACCTAATAGTTGATGAAGTTAGTAGAAATGAATCAGCTTCTTGGAGGACCTGGACAGTGTGGCCACTGTAATCTTAATGAGAAGCAAGAGCTGGAGCAGGGGTAAACCCAAACTGTTGGCAGTTTAGTGCAGGCAGGTGGAGGTGCGCTGTCTGGCTGAGAAGCTGGAGAAGGCAAAGCAGGTGCTGTTTGCTCCCATATCTGGAGGCCTATGTCTCTGGTTTTGTAAAGAGGCCTCCAGGAGGAAGGTCTTATGCATGCTTGGCTGTTTCTGAGTTTCTGAACAGAAACAGCAGTCAGGAATACCTTCTTTCTTGCTGGAGAGGATTTTGCCCTTTTCCTCCTGATGCACTGTAGAATGGTTTTAGGGGTTTTGTTCAAAATTAAAATGGTTTATAAGCAAACATTGATCTACTTTCTCTCTCTATATATATAAAATCATCCAAAAGCCAGTAGCATTTCAGTGATTTGTAAGTGAAACTAGATTGTTATCTTATGTTCAAAATTAAATAGAAAAGCATTTCATTTTTATGTTTTTCACTTAAATTTGACATAATCCTGTTTTCACTGATTTTAGGCACAGTGCAGCATCGTATCCAATCTGACAGCTGTCAATTTTGGACAAGTTTTCTGCTGTGATTTTTCTTTTGAAACAGAAGATAGAACTGCACTGTTACAAGATGGAAAGGGTAAATGGAGAAGCCCATGTTACTTTCAGAGTTTATTGATGTGTACCACAGAGTCAAATGCTTAACTGTTTTGCTGGAATTTGCACTGTTCTTCCTGCAAACAGGGGAATACATGTACCAAGAGAATAAGGCAAGCAAGATTTGGCCAATTAGGAAATGAAGCTCAGTGCTGAGGTATGAAAATACTCAGCTTCAAAGCAGATTGATGATGTAATCTTGTTGTACTGTGCAAGAATGCTTCCATCTATGAGCTAACATTTTCCGGGGACACCAGAAATTCAAGTATTCTGATGTATATCACTATACATTTAACAGATGTGTGCAAGTGACTGATGATTATCCCTAACAGCTATTAAACAGAATTTGTTGAAATGCACTATAAAATAAATAGCAGTGTCTGGGGTATAAAAATGGTAACTCTGAGAGTGCTACCAAAAGTTTGAACTTTTCTGTGGGAGGCAGGTTTCTGGGTGTGAGGAGAGACCTGGGGAGGTGGGAAAAATCCTGTAATAAGGGAAATAAGATAAAGAAACAGCTGATGAAAGATATGCTGAAGAATGAGGAGAAAAAAATATAGTGGAAATGAAGAAGGGAAGAGGGAAGAAAATTTATGTTAAAAGAGAAATCCCCCACCAAAAAAACCCATCCCTAAACACAGACAGAGTAGAGAGAGGAGTCTGAGGAGAAATGAGGCCAGTGTGCAGAAGACTGCTTGAGAGTATGGGAACACAAGGGAGAAAGATCTGCAGACGGAAGGCAGAAAGGAAAGGACTGAAGATACACAGCCCTGTCAGAAAGAGGCAGATCTGTGTGACTGGGGACTCCTTGTTAAAAAAACATGATGAGCCTGTCATCAGACCAGCCCCAGAAAATGAAGTGGCTTGCTGCCTGCCAGAGTCACAACCACAGTAGCTGGGGTTGGAATGGATCCAGAGGGAGTGATCCGTGTGTCACATTGCCACATTTTTGCTGGGATGAGTCCAGGATGACATGGCAGAATGGGAAAGGCAAAAGACTTTTTTTGTTAAGAAAAGATGGATATGTGGTCCTCAGAACTGTAACAACTTCTAGGTAAGATCTGAAATGATAAAGGATTGGTGCTGTAAAGAAGATCTGCGGGTGCTCAGTTGCTGAGGTTCACTGAAAACTTCTTGAAGGGTGACTGTTCCAGAAAAGTAGGTTCCTAAAATAAGACTGCTTATGCAAAAAACATTGAATAATGACTTTGTATCCACAGAAACTGTTTTAGGTAGAAAGTCATCAAATTAATAGGTTTCAGATGAAAGAACATATTTGAGATTTGGAAAACTTTTTTTTTTTTCGTCAAATGAGGGTAATAACTTGAAGTTTATGCTTATCCTACAGCATTTGAGTGGGATATAGTGGTATCTCCAGGAGCGCAGGGTGACTTCCCCATCTGGGAAACCCTGCCTGAACAAGGAAACACAGACAGCAAGCTGTCTGACTGTGGCCATGGATGCTTGGTAGAGCCCTAAGGGCAATAGTATTGAAAACATGTCCTCTCCTCTCCTGAGAAATATACTTCTCTCTCCCCATGAGTTATAACCCTAGTAAGCGCATGTGCTACAATTTGAATGTGTCATGTGCCTGTCATGAGATACCCCATTTCTTGCTCAGGAAGAAGTTCCACTTAAGCATAATAAAAAAGATTGTATTTGTTGAAACCAGAAATATTGGAAGTGACTTCAAAGTGAATCAAAATGGTTTAGACTGACTTATTCCTTCCTGGATGAAAGAGGAAAAGAGGAAGATGATGGAAGCTGAAAGATGATGGAAGCTGAAAGATGATGCATAAAGGAAATGCTAAGACAAGGACACACGACAAATTCTGAAGCAATTTGTGAGGGAGTCTGGCTGCTGAATTTGAGTGCAGTTGTTTTTGCTGGAGCTCATAAAAATAGTGTTCTCTCAGTGTGTGCTTTTATCTAAATATCTCACAGCAGAAGGGCTGTTTTCAGCCAAACATTTGCTGACTGTCTTGAAGAGCTGCTACAGCACTTCAGGATGTCATCTTCCCTATGGGTAGAGGCTTCCTGGGTCCTAAGCCTGGCTCATATAATGTTTGTCTGCTGGTCAGTTAGTTGAGCCATCATATGAACCACTTTTGTTGATTCCTGATTCAGTCTGGACTCCTTGTGTTGAAAACATATTTTTTTCCATCATGATTTTGTTTGTGCCAGGATGTTTTGGGCCTTAACCCCATCTATGCCAACGTGAGAAGTAGCAGCTTTGAACACCCTATGTACAAACCTCTTGAGAGACAACCAGTCTGTGTCAGGAACCCCAGGAAGCATAAGATGTGTTCACCTCAGATAAATCTAAAGCAGACAGCACTGACTGCATCTATATTGGTGATTTACTGCAGATCTCCTGCTGTGTCTTGGCTTCATTCACAGGGCGTTGTTGTTGTATGTGAACTAGAATCTGGCAGGTATTGCTGTGTTCTAGACAGCAGAGTGGATCACATATGTACCAGGAATTGAGCAACATGGGCCTTGTAAAGCATATGATTATTTCAAAATCACAGGCAATTAAGGACGGTATTTGCGCTTCTCGGAACACTCCAGGCCTTGCCTTCAGTTCCCTGAGGAATAAAATCCAGGTGCGGGGGGGTGTGTGTGGGGCATGGCAGCCAGATATGACCATGCCACAGGTCCTAGGTGACTGCAATGCCATGTGGTTGTCATTTGGAGTTAATACAAATTTCTCCTTGGCCTTCAATAAATCTGCATCGATGTACAGTGAAGTATAAGGCTATCCAGGATAGGATGGTTTTATCTATGTCTCTAAGGTTCTTTTTACCCTATCCCAGAATGGTTCCTTCTTCATAATCTACAGGGTTTGTCCTGGATGTGGATGACCTGAATACTAAGCATGTGCAGGATCAGATACTAGCTGCTGTTATGTCTAGTTACGGGATTTGGTCCTAAATCTCAGCCTCAGTGAAGTGTCGAAGACAGTAGGTTCATCTGGAAATTTTACATCTTGCTCTAATTGCCACAAAAGTAATCCTGAATCTGAGCGGTGTTTTCAATAAGACTCTTTCTCATGCGAGTTTAGCTCTGACAAGCTAGTTATTTCCCAAGAGGCAGTTCCCACTCACTTCTGCTCAGGGAAAATGCCTTACACCACTCAAACACTGCTCCCATCTCTGGTGACTTCAGTGCTAAACTAAACACCTTGAGACTACCATTCGCCAGTTACAATATAGTATCCTTAAAAGAACACATTATATCCCTTTTCCAGTGTTTTATGTGTTCTTCCACAGCTATTAAATGTACCTTCGTAGCTTTTTTTCCCCTTCCTATTTAACACAGTGTTGTCACCATTATAGCCCTTTCCTGGATTTGGGTTAATTTTACCTTCAAGAGCCTTTGAAGATATTGCATTATTTTCAATACAGCCTTTCATAAAGTATTCACTTTGTGCTTGCTTTCTTAATTAACAAAACTGTAGGGCTGGATGTCTTTTTTTCAGGTGCTGCTCTTTTCTGTACTATTCAAAATGGAACACTTCCAGCAGCAATTTTATTTTTTTTCTGTGCCTATGATTGTCGTTAAACCTTTATCTTTTGGCCAATGTACAGGACCACAGTGGATTATTTTTGCTGAAAGGGGAACCGCTGATCTGGGTCAGGTAATTCTCTGCCACAATCTGTTTATTTTTAAAAGAATATGCATGGAGCTCTGAATGCAATGGAGGCTGTTTACTCTTGTGCACATTTTGCAAGGCTGTCTTTTGTATATACTGCCTCTGCTCCTTGCGGGATTGCAGTTATCAGGGAGCTAAGTGGGTGACAGACCCCTTGTTTTCCAGGCTACTGAAACGGGAGAGTTCCCATCCTGTGATGCTGTAGTGATTGCCCTGTTCCCACATGCCCAGTATGGCTGTATCTGCCCTTGACTTCTCAGGGTCAGCCTCATGACTCTTCTTTCACTCTCTACTGCTTTTCTTTTTGCCAAGCACAGCAGCACACAGTTGTAACCAAGCAATCCCTTAATCCCAGTGTTGGTAGCTACTTTCAGGTCAGGGTTGTTGATATCACATCAGTGGACTGCTGAATCACTTGGCATAGAGATTAGAAACAGCTCAGGAACTGGTGTGTTGCCATCTTTCACATGGGCATTACCAAATTGTTAAGCCAGATGCCTGGCTCACTTCAATTAGTGTGGCTTAGACTCGGACGGAATTTGCTGACTTGAGTGGCTTCTTCCCACTGCTTTTTGTTATTACTATACGAAGGGACTGCGGCTCTCAGTGTGTCTGGGGATTGCACACAGACACCTGTCAAGCTGAAGAAAACCTGTGCTCATATCGGTGATTCGCTTGCTGGTAGCTATTAATGTCTTTCAGAAAAAGTCATCCAACTCAATTTTGTCCATGATCTAGATGGAATTTTAGGTGTTGACAGCCTATACAATCCCTCTGTACAACCAAAGGGGTATAATAATAACAATATTGCTCACAAAAAAAAGCCTACAGTTGGTACAAATCAGCCTGCTGCCAAGGAATCAATTAAAAAATCTAGACAATACTTCTGGAAATGAGGCACATACTTACAGTGTTTGGCAGCACCCAATCTAAGAGTACGTGCATCTCAGCTGAGTTGAACTTAATTTATTTTACTCAAAGTGCTCCCTGTGAAAGCTTCTCTTGTGCCATATCCCCTCATTATATCTTTTTTCTGGGCAAAATTTTGCTCCCTGGCATTTTTTAGACACTATATTTGTTAACAGTCGCCCCAAATTGAAAGCTTGTTGTACCTGTCCTGGTTTGACAGTCTATGCTGGATATCCTTGAGATTTCCTGACATCCTGCCTCCTTGTGCCATCTGCTACAGAAGGTTTGGAAGCAAACATTGAGTTTTGGGGTTTTTCAAAAAAAAAATGGATGGAAAAAGAGGACATGTCCAAGGACACCGGAACTCAGGAGTCCTATATTCTTTGTGGTATTTCTTCCTTATCCATGGGATGCGAATTTTCTATTTGGAAATATGCTATCTGGTATGGGAATTATGACTATTCCTGTGTTTGAAATGATGTCCCATGAACACTTCCGGGTCTAATTTTGAACACATGGAGCTAATTTAAAGCTTGGTCTTCTGGCACCAAAGGCACGGTTCTTTCATAATCTATGTGTCTGTACTCTGCCCAAAGTAGGCCAAGAACTAGCATCCAACATGCAGAACTGGGTAGATGAGAGATTTTTATGAACTTGTGTTTTGATATTGCACTGTGGCTCACTGCATGTCCTTTTGGGTGCCTGTTCGCAAAATCTCAGAGGCAGTGATTAGTCAGAGGCTTATGTGGCTGTTAAAAGGGATATTCTTCTCTGTCTTATTTCATAACAGAGCCAAAAAGGCATGTGCAAATCAGAAGGGTAAAGAGGTCATCTCACACAAGTAGGAGCTAAGGTTATTTTTAACGGGGTTCTGAATGAAAACAAAGTGTACAATGTCTTTGAGCACTGATAGGATTCAAGTTACAATGCAGTGGACTTAAAGACCTACAGCCATACTATGATTTGCACCTATTGGGTAAAGTTTACCCATAATCTGGTGCTGAAAACACCTTTCAGAGTTAAGTGGCATTGTCTCGGGAGGACAGTAAAAGGTGCATCATTTTGATGAGGCAATTTCTTGTTTTGCCTACTGCTTTAATCAATGAGATACGTTCTGTTCCAGTTAGAGGGAAAAGAGATGCACCTTTTTGTGTGTGTGTGAGATTAGAAATATTTTTTTGGGGTGCATAAGCCTGCAGGTTTCCACAGAGGCTGTGTGAATGCAGTAGCAGGTTCTGATCCTGTAAACTTCTGAGGCCCATGTTAGCCTATAAAATAGAGGCTAAAGTTGAAAATAAAGTTTTAGTTAGCAACTATCATTTCTGAGACTGCTGCTGACAGTACCTGGCTTGTTAGAATGGGTCATTGTTTGTGAAACTGTAATGAAAATAGTTCTGTGTCAGAAAGATTGGATGTTCTCCTGCTAACCCATTTCTCAACACAATCCCCTGCTGTCTTCCCAGTCTGTGCCATTTTCTCCTTGCACACCCACACCTGGTCATCACTGCTTTTTGTTACGTTCTGCACGACAGCTACAGACTTATGTCACCTCACTCCAGTCTTTTCAGTAGAATAAATTTGGTTGGTTGGGATTTTTCTTAGGAATGGGGAGGGCTAGGCAGGTGTTTGGTGATGTGATACATTGGAAGCCCTTTGTCTCACCTCACCTAGGGAAGAGACTGTCCAGCCGAATGTTAAATAGGTTGGACAAGTTGAATACAGGAGACTACTGTGTGGTTCTGCAGTAGAATCAGAGGACTTGGGAGTAGAGTCACAGTATATAGAAGAGCACGGTCACAGTTTATAAATTCCACTAATGTCCAAACAAAACTATCATGCTAAAGACTGGATTGTACTAGGCCATAGTGCTACAGACCACAAGAGAATAGAGATGGCATTTTTCTCAACAAGAGAAAGGTTTTGGTTGGTTTAAATAATTAACCAGGTAAACTAATTTTGGACATACTTAGCCAACTGATTAAGAACATCCTCATGAACATTTTGCTGCCAGGAAACAGGCTACTGTGAGTGGTGTCTCTTTTGGTGTTGGTCTATAGCACCTTGTCAAACTTCAATGAATATCCAGTTCGAACTGATGCTGAATGGCATCACACAGATGAGCTGAGATGACCATCAGCACCTTCTAGTATTACACAGTCCAGCTCATTCTGTGTATTTCACGTGCCTTACTGGCCATTTCTGTGTCTTACAAAGAGGTCATACTTGAGAGTCCTTTATTCTCCAGCAGTTAACTCTTCAGTATTTTGCAATAATTGTGAGTATCTCTAAATTAGTGAGGTGGGTTAACCTTGGCTGGATGCCAGGTGTTCACCAGGCCCTTCTATCACTCCCCCCTTCAGCAGAATAAGGGGAAGAAACTAAGATGAAAAACTCGTGGGTTAAGGTAACAGTAGTTTAGTTAAAGCAAAAGCCAAGGCCACGTGCGGAACCAAAGGAAAACCAAAGATTTTATTCTCCACTTTCCATCAGCAAGCAATGTCCATCCACTTCCCAGGAAGCAGGGCTTCAATATGCATAGTGGTTGCTCCCAGAGACAAACATCATAACAAACAAATGCCCTCCTCCTCCTCCCTTAGCTTTTATTGCTGATATGGTGTCATATGCTATGGAATATCCCCTTGGTCAGTTTGGTCAGCTGTCCTGGCTCTGTCCCCTCCCAAAATCCTGCCCACCCCTGGGGCCCTGAGCCTACTGGGGTAGGGTGTTGGGGAGACACCCTTGATGCTGTGTGAGCACTGCTCAGCAGTAGCCGAAACACTGGTGTTACCAACACTGTTCTAGCTACCAGTGCAACACACAGCACCCTGAGGGCTGCTATGGGGAAATTAACTCCATCTCAGCCAGACCCAATATAATTAGATGCAACTAACCTAGCTTCCCTTCACTTTCTTCCTGTAAACTACCTCATGCATGACAAATCACTTGGTGTTGGTTATAAAACTACACAGGGCATGCAGTGGTTAAATAAAAATTAAATTATAAAAAGCTTAAGTTTCTTCCTCATGTCATATCTGAACTGCATAAACAAATTGGTGCTAGGCCACTGTATCTGTGCAGTACAAAGAAGGGGCTCAGTCCAATGCCCCATGAAATGAATAGAAAGACACTGGCCCGAATGGGCCTTCAATCAATACCACCCTGCAGACAGCCAAATGGCAAAAAGAGGTTGGTGGTTCCTGATGACTTACTCTTCCGTAATAAATGAATATTATTTTATTTTAGGGAAAATAGAAAGCAAGGAAGGGAGGAGGCAGAGGGCAATCTGATTTTACTGCAGGAGAAAGAAAACAGAGGAAGGCGATAACAAAAAATGTGCTGGCAAACATAAAGCTTGTCCTTATAAAAACCATGCTGTTTGAATAGCTACCATACATTTCAGTGAATTAAGCTACTTTAATTGATTACTGCTGGTTTTCTACATGTTTTCAGAGTCTGTCAGAATACTTCATACGGTGTTTTGCTGATCAGTAATAAAGATTGTTAAAAAAAACATTTGCTAAGTGTGTTATATCATATCCTGCTATTTGTGTGCTGTTTTAAAAAATCATCCTGTCACAGAAGGATGCTAATGACTTAACAACCTAAAGCTTGCCAGTTTGTGAAACCTTGATGTTTAATCTAGATAAATTTGCTTGTTTATATAGCTGTGTAATCAATTTGTGCAGGAGAGTTACGGTCTTACGCAGCTATTAGCTCTACTTTACATAAATATTACGTTTTATCAATGGACAAATGCATCATTTTATACAGCAAGGTATCACAGAAAGAAATTTAGAATTTTAATAAGAACTTGCTGTTGTATTTTTATGGCGTATTGGATGTTTATAGGATATAGTAAAATTTTTCATAAAGCTTCATGAGCTCATACAAATCAAAAATTACCTGGCTTGGGAAGTTTGAACTATCTCAGCTATTACTAGTTTGTGAACTTTGGGGAAAACTGTTTCTATCTCAAAATAGTAGTAGTTCTGTTTTATATATGTCACTTGTGAACACAGATAATAAATGTGTTTTTAGAAGAGCTGTTGACAGAAGTTTTGAAAGTATATGTTTCTACGAACTTGATCGTAAGAACAGAAAATCATAACAAGACCATAAGTGAAAGATGTGTCAGGGGAGGGGTTGTGCCTTAAAGTGTAAATTGTTAATTGCCATTGAGATGTCCATCAGAACTTTTTCAATTCTAATTTAAAATACAAAAAATTAATCAACAAATCTTCACTACTGCATAAAATACCTCTAGATTTATTTATACACTTGAAGATATAGAAGACAATATTTTTATTTGTGAGATAGTAGTGTGAGAGAATAGAAGAATTGCTAGGAGTAGATGAATTGCTTTTGCAGATAGTAAATTTATTAAAAATGCGCTTACTGAAGGAACAAAGCTACCCATGCTTTTGGGCAAAGTTGGTGAATAGATGACCTTAAAATGAATGAAATAGATTAAAAGACTGAAAAAAACCCTGAAAAATGTTTTGCTTGCATGTTTTCTAAATTAAACAACTTAACTTTTCATTTTGAAACCGTTTCAGTTTGAAAATGATTTTATCTTCTATGAAATTGAATTTTTAAGAGGAAATGAAACAAAACTATAAAACAAATTCTTTGAGGCTGATGAAAAGTAGAAATGCTTTTTTCTCTTCTTTGTGAAGGAGGAAAGACTGGGAGGATTGGCAGAGTGCAGATAGGAAACATTAATGACTCTCACAACTTTACTTATATGATGTCCTCTGTTATGCATGCAGCCTTAGTAAAATATCCTGTGGTTGAAATTCTGGTTGTGTTACAGCTGTGGGAGTTCTTTCATGAATTTGAAAGGATCCATGATTACACTCTCATTCTTTATGTCCTTAAGAAGTTTTCCTGCACCTATTAAGTGTAGAAAGAAAAACTGTGAGTTACGAAGGCAGAGATACGAGACTAAGAGTCTTTTTGAGATGGATGGATGAGGAGGATGTTCTTCAAAACCAATTAGGCCTGGACATAAAACCTTTCCATTTCTCATGTGTCACTCCCTAGTACTGATCCCTCTTGATTCATTCTCTTTCCTTAGTATTTTCGTGCAAGAGAGAACACTCAGGATGTGCTGCAGTGAAAAGTTCAAAAAATATTCATGAAGTGCCGTATTTCTGCTGCTGCATCAAACACGATATAAGCAAGTGGCCCACAAAATGTTCTCTTTTTAATTACTCCATGTACTCCAATTCTCGACCAGGTATTGAAAGGTAGTAATGTCCAATGGATTAGGTGAACTTTTCTAGTATATTCTAGAAATACAATGTTACTTAGACAACATAAATCAAACTGTGCTCTTAGGAATGTCTTAAAATCTCTACTTGGAATTAATTTATCATTCTGTTCACAGAGAAAAGCAGGTATTGAGTAGGTCTGAAATATACATTTGGTGATGAATCCAGCAAAAAACTTCTGAAAACTTCTGTACCTGCCAGTTATTATGACAAATACTGTAAAAGTTAAACTTTAAATGTCCACTAACTTTGTGCCATTTTGTTTATAGTTCTTCCTGAGCAGATATTTGCACAATTATGACTTGGCACTGTGTGTGCAAATGGGACACCAGGCCATCTGCACACATTTCACACAAATATCCATATTTCTTCATGCAAAAATAGTTAGCCAAAAACTCAACAGTAGATTTGAAATCCTTTAAAAAGTCTATGTATTTCGTATCAAACTTCTGTTATTTCTTTGTCTCTACAAAACGTTTTTTTTTCTGCAGCTTTCTCCAACTGTGAATAGAATGCAGATTCAATACTGATTGTTTCTAAGTGGTTTAAAATACTTTAAACACTAATTATTTGCATTCAAAGCCTTGATCTTTGTTCTCAAGACATTAAAAATGTCAAGAAAAGCAGAAGTTCTTGTCATTTGTTTTCACCCACATGCATTAGTAACATTCAACTTCCAGAAAGTAATTGTGATTCAACCTCTTTTAATTGAAGAAAGGCAATTTCTTCTGTAATTTTCATCACTTGTTATTTGTGAGTTACGTGACTTGACAACCCACTATAATGGTTGGACAGTCCTGGGTATTTTTAAAAATGACCTGTCCTTGAAATGTCTTATTTCTGCATTTTTATTTTTTCAAGGATGATGATGAGACTGTTAGAAAAGGAGTTAATAACATGCCATACATATTATGCAGTTTTAAAGTGAACCATAGCATGACCTACTCCATGAAGCCTAAGTTGGCAGAGACTTTTCAGTTCTTAAAGAAAAACTTGCATTTCTCTTAAAACTTTCCTAAATTGGCCTGTCACATCTTCCCTGAAGTGAACATGTAACAGCTGTGCTCCTTCCTTCCACCACCAAAGAGAAGCTACAACTGTTTCAAAAAACTCTCATCAGAGCTGGCACCACCAAAATAATTCTGGTTAAGGTTTCTCCTTATCTTAGCAGTTGTCTCAGACATGAAAACCTGATTCATATTTTCAGACAATCTCATTTACTTAAGACTTGTATGATACTTGCTTTCAGGTTTTGGATTCCCTTTTACAGATAAAAGCAGTAGAAGAAGAAACCCCCCCCCCCCTTTTTTTTTTTTTTTTTCCTTTTTCCTGCAAATAAAGGTATGTCAGTTATTGCATTTGTCACACCTGTGGGAGACCCTACAGAATGTATTTCATGACTTCCAGTGTCTCCTAGTATAAAGCACTATCTTTTTAATATTTTTTTCAAAAAGCTGTTATTGAAGGTTGTTAGTTGCTGACAAAGTCAAGGCAAAACGAGAAATGTAACTCTTCAGCTAAGGAAGGTCTAATTTCTCTTTCTCTCATTTCTTGTGATCTCATCTTCCCAGTTCTCTAGCCTTTAAAATTCCAGATCTGAATTTCTAAAGTAAAACAAGTGGAAATTACTTCAAAAGTTCATAATAACTTTATAAATAAGTAAAAATGTAAAACCAGAGTAAAGCTGAGTAAAGCTCATTTATTTTTCTGTAGTTGGTCATCCTTTACATCTGCTTTTGTGATTGACATGTGCATATGTACAAAAGGAATGAGGAGGAAACACAATTATTTCCATCCCCCTCACATGCTTCCTGGACAACCTTCATCCCAGTGTGAACAGTTCCAGTTCGATCTGGGCTCAGGTTCCAAATCAGTTCTGAAGTATACTCCTTATCTAGTTTACTTTTGGAGGTCACAGGAGAACATGATCTTAAAAGTGTAAAACAACATCTAATTTGAGCTAGGCCCAGGACTCTAGTCTCTAATGGAGGAAAACGAAAAGGGAGCTACATCAGATTATGGGCTATGCATAGGAATCAGGTATTTTGCAATGGTTGTGCAATGACTGTCACAGTTTTTCTTTACCATTACTTATGGATAGTCTTTCTCTGGTTCCCTTTGCAGTGTTCATGGCGACACTGCAGTTCCACCTAATAAGAAACCACACTGAGATGGGATGATCTAATTTGCTATTTTAATTGAATAAGATTCTGTAAATTTAACAAACTTATTTTTTTTTCACTTCACCCACATTTTCTTCCTACTTACTCCTTTTCCTCTTTTTTTTTTTTTTGAAAATGGGCAGCATCACACCAAAAAGAACACGGTTTTCAAAAGATTATTCTAGAAGTACAGAAATTGCTCTGTCCTGCCATTTTTATTCAATTTCAAACTTTGGGTTTAAAAGGCTTAACAGTACAAGATAGAATTATATCTGAAGATGCCTTCTCTCCTGAAGTACGTCCAATTGCTGAATATATGCTCTTCACAACTGATCTCTTGCAATTGCCATAAATAGCTCTTATGTTCTGTTCATCTATTACCACTCAATACTGACTTAATAAAGTTTGAAAGCTTTTAAGGAACTATATTTTGAATATTTTCCTGAAATAATAGATCCATAAATCTTCGATAATCTGGAGTTTCATTATATATGTTCTTGAAGCAGAATCTTCTATCTGGAAAGTTTCTACTCTCTTTTCTTTTGCTGTGGGTGATTTATCTAAGACATTTAGTTATTTTAAATATGGTGAGAATAGATAACAGAGCCTATGAATTGCATATGTATGCCAGTATTTACATTGTTTAATGCCCAGGAATTTCAGTTTTAAGTGGAGATGTCATCTTACATACAAACACACCCTAAAATAACTGTATTTTTTGCTAGTGGAGTTACCTCTAAGACCTTATGATGCTTGTAAATCTTGATAATGATGACCTGAGAGACATTATTAATAGATCCCAGATCATGAATTTTACAAAGCTACCCATCAAGTAGCTGCTTTGCTATGTAGCTTCAGGATTTGAGAGAGGAGGAATGAACTGCATGATGTGACAAAAGACAAAATTAAAAGATCATCAAACTCTCTAAAACATGTAAAAAAATCATTACAAGCAAGAGGTTGGAGGTTTTAATTTCTCATAAATTTTTGTTACACAATATTGGAGACAACAATCATCTAGTCTGGGGAAAAAAAAAAAAGAAAGGTTTTAAAAAAAGAGATTGTAATGGTGCTTGAAGACTTTGAATTTAATACTGCTGGGAATCAACTTTACTAGATCTGTAGATTCCTGCATCTAGCTTATCTGGTGACTGACAGTGATGCTGATGAAAAGACTTCATGACTCATGCATGATTGATAACCTGCTGTCAGGAGAAAATAAAACAATTTTTTTGGAGTCACACAACAAATAACAAAACTGCTTTTGTCTCATTTCCATTAATTTCAGTCAGCAATGCTGTTTATTTCCTGTTTAGAAAGAGAAACATACTTGTGAAGTCTGAAAACCCAATCCAAATGACACCCACGCAAAGCCTCCAATTTCCTGGATGGACTTCCTAATTTGCAGTTTAGAGATTGATAATTCATAACAAACTAGAATAAAGACTAGAGGAGCAAGCAAGCAAGCAAGAAAAAAAAAAACCTCAAGCTCCTAAGCATTAAAATTATGTGGGTAACACAGCCTAGTGTTTGCACTTAGTAGGGTATAGATATGTATGTCAGCCTGAATCAACAGTGACTGAAAACCAATACCATCTGTGACTCTAAAGTCAAGCCCAGCTATGTTTCTACTCTGCTGCCTGGATGTCCTTCACTGACAATCAGGAGTGGGGTGCCTTTGAACATGTGTGTTCACTGCAGAACCCACCAAAGAGTTCCTAGTGACTCTTTAATTAAAAATGTTGTTATCCTTTGCTCTTCTCCTTTTTGACTCTGTCACCTCCATGGGTAAAGGACTGTCAGTACATTTAATAGCTTGAACAACCAATAAAGATAAAGAAAGACTGGAGGGTGGTTGAGGAGGGAGAAAAACTAGTCTTCAAGGTTTGACATACTTTTTTTTACTTGTTAATTTTGTGCCAATGTGAATAAGATTTTTAACGAAAGTTAGCAGGATGTTTTTCTCTTTGCTGGGCTTATTTTCTCTCACTGAATAACTTGTAATGTCTGTTTTGAGTTTCATGTGCAAATCACAGAACTACACATTAATCAGTCAGCTAGATTAAATGAGGCTTGAGTTATATAGTGCACTAATGTGTTCTGGATAAATCTTGAATGGTGTGATCGAGAAATTCAATTAAAAAAAGATTTATCCAGTTGGGGTAATATGTCTTGATCTTTGTGGAGTCACAGGGCTCATGAGAACTGAAGGAATCTGTGCCAGGAATCTGCTGTATAAGACAGGTACAGATGGGTGGTTAAATGGACTTCTGCTCTTCTGCATTATTGGAGTGTTACAGGATTTAGGTCCCTCACCTTGACTTGAAAATAAGAGTAGATATTGATTTGTGTTTTTGGGTTACACCTAAGTGGTTTCAGACATTAGTTTTCATCTTTATGTTCCTGTATTGCTATTTTAAGGAATATCTTATATACAAGCACAGTAAGTAATTAAACCCTCTTGTATTTGTACATATGAACTCATAAATGCACTGAAAAACTCTGGCTATGGTTCCTGTTTGCCCTCCTCTCTGCATGCTCATTTATCTCAGTGCAAAAATGAGGACCACATGGATGCAAAGCAGGATAGTCTTTTGCACCAATATAAATGACTACACAGGTGATGAAAACAAAGACATATCTGAACTTAACGGTCCTGAACTTTAATCCTACTTTTTCTTTCAGAGTGTAGATTTGCTTAATTTTTTTTTTTTTTTTTTTTTTTTGGAGGAGATGTTAGAGAATGTAATCAGAGTCAGAGATTTTCTCAGTGGCAGTTATTTACCCTATTCACTTTCAGAGTCACTGACTGGTTTCTTCCTCTCAGCTGGGAACGGTCAACTTGTATTTCAAATAAATCTTTAATCTTTTTAACTCTATTCCACTCCATGTTGATAATCTTACATCCTTTATTTATAGGTATAGTGAGCAGTAAATAAAGAAAACACACTGTGATTTTTGTACTATAAACAAGAAGAGAAAAATAAGGGAGAAAAATCTCATGGTAGATAGGTCCATGATTTTTGGAGGAAAAGTTTGGATTTCATTTGTAAGGGTAAAAATATCCAGACAAAACCAAGTTTTATGGAAGCAGCGTGTTCACAGATAACAGAATTTATGCAAAGAAAGCTCAGAAATGCATGATAAATAGTTTCTTCTAAGTTTTCAGCCCTCTTCCCTCATATAGAAAAGACCTGAATACTTCTTATTTATAAACTTCAAAGAAGAATATGAATCTCTAAAAAATGGACTTGTGAAAGAAGGTGGAAAAACAGTCCCAAAAATGTATTCATGAACACAAAAAAGGTAAAAATGAGTTTGTAATTTATTGCAGCTCAGAGGCAACAATAACTAATACACTGGAAATTTACCCATTTTATGCATCTATTTTGCTTGTTTTACTACTCTGCTGTTCATAAAAAGAGCATTTATTTCAGCAACTGTCATGTCACTTGGCATTTATGTGATCTCTGAGCTGTGTGTGAAAACACACTTTTTTTTCCAGTTCCAATTTTTATTGAAAAGTTATTTATTTTACAAATTGTTATCAAAGTGATTTGTTCTCCTGTCTAACTAGTTTTACTACTCTACTTTTATTATGTTTATTCTTATCACTTGTGAATCAGGGTCATAAATAATTTGGTTTTGTTTTTCACATCCTGGTTCCTGCTATTGTACTTGTATTTCATCCTCTATGTGCTGCTGTCTTAATTCCACCCAGCTATTAATTGGGAGATTAAAAAGCATACTTTTCTGTTCTTATACATTTTCTTACTCTTACACTGCACTTATGAGACACTTTGGATTGCCCACTGCACTTTGCCTTCAGCTATGTCTTTCAGCGATTTTCTCTGTTGTTTCTTTTTGATACTGTTATTATCCCTCGCCTGTGTACTGCAGACCTCCACCCAGGTCAGAGCTGCTTTGTGCCTGGCACTGTTCGTGTCTACGATGGGGACCTCAGCTGTCTTGTACAACTTCCAGTGTGGGATGAGAAGTATCAGATGCATAAAAAAACTAGAGAGGGGAAATGCAAGGCAATCGCTTCCTGATCAAGTGCTCTCTGAGCTAAGGTCCCTGATGTCTGTTCTGGCTGTTGCAGAGATGTGCTATGGTGCCATATCTCTCCTTTGAAATATCACAGTTTTGGAGGTTCATCCAGCAATCACCTAGAGGGAGGGAAGATTATTAGATAATCTCCTGAGAGGCTAACTCCAGTTTCCAGGAAGCATTTTTTTCCTAGCTCCACTTCCAAAGATGCCAACCAAAGGGTAAATAGAAGATTAATTAACTGCACCAAACATTCAAAATTTAAAAGGAGAAGCAATTTAAAGGCAGCAGAAGAGATAGTTTGAATTTGCTCATCTGCAGTCTTCTTTAAACAAACCTGGCTTTCTAGAAAAAAAACTCCAAACAAAAAAACCCCCACAAAAAACAAAACCCAGAAAAATCCCCCATCCGTTCACTCAACTATTAAATGAACCTGCAGGTCAAATTGTTTCTGTTCTTTTCTTGTTGCTGTCAGCATAAATGGCCTTGCTTCTTTAAGAAGATTGGCGCAAAACGGAGGCTGTTTATTTCTAATCACAAACTTTACCTGTGACAAGGCCGTATTACTACTTCTTGGTCTAAAACTGATCACAGAGTAAGTGTCTGCTCAATGGCTATTGATGGGAAAATCTTATCTGTTGCCTTGGCAGCTTCAGTATATTTAGAAGCTGAGAACCCAGATGCAAGTTCGCATTGTGCTTGTTTATGACTAACACAATATGCAGGGCCACTCAGCCCTGTAAAATATTCAAGGCTTTTCTGTTAATTGAGATAATTTTGCTGCAGTGTCTTTCCTGGGCTCCATACTTTGTCCTGACACTTTGTAGAATTTATAGGGAAAGGGTAACAATGGAATGAAACCTAATTTTGTGAAAATGAGTCAGAATTGCTATCTTCTGAGCATCGGTTGTGAGACAGAGAGGGCTGGCTGCCTCAGTAAGGAGAGCCCACCTGTGCCACAGGTATCCTTACAACTCCATTCCTATTCCTGTGGAAAAGCTTTTGCATTCACTTGTGGTACCGTGTCAGATGTCTGGAAACTGAACAGCAACTGCATCATTTTCTGTGGTATAGGGACAGCCCGGGGTGGGGGTTGCTGGCCCATAAAATAATAACTGGAGAGCTATAACAAATCCTCTGAGTGATCTGCTCATTTGAGAAATATTCGTAAAAGCTGTGTTTCCATTTACGCGCAGCAGACCCTCTGATCCTGAAGGAGATCCCGAGCATAGGTATGATCCCCAGATAATGTCATGTTTGCTTTACAGATAATGCCACTTTTGGTGCACCTGCTTTCAGATATACCATTGCAAACTGTGCTGCCAATTAGAAGTTCTCCCTCACCTCAGAGTTTAGAGGCAAAACCAGAGTGCTGCTAACAAAACCATAAAAACACAGCCTCTGCTACCTCTGAACATTGCTTTATTAAGCCTGCTATTCTGCATCCAGCAGTAGCTAATGCCTCATGCTTCAGAGGAAAGGCAAATCCCACAATTTGTGCAAAGCCATAGAATAGGGGAAGTATTTCTTGCAGAGCCTGCAGCCATGAGCTTATTCCCTGAAGCATGAGATTTGATTATATGTTTGTTTCTTGGGGAGAAGAGCTGTGAGTATTTAAGCTTTTCAGGCTAGAGATCATGCATTAGATTAACCTGGAGGAATCTGAGGCCCATGTAGAACAGATTGTGGAATTCCCTTGGCAGAAATGAGCAAAGCAGCCATTACTAACATGCTGTCATATTGCTGACTGGAGCCGAATGACAAATTCATAGGAAATTTTGCTTCTATTTCTGCTCTTGAGCTATCAGTGAGAAGCTTGTTATTTCTTCTGGGTGTAAGCAACAACTTTATTTACCACATAGTTTCTAAGTTTGTGTTGTGTTTGCAAACAGTATATCTGGTATGAGTAGTGTCTGGGACTAAAGAGCTGGTTCACACACTGCTGTTCACATCTCTACCTGTGGACTGCATCAAGGGCTGGAAAGCAAATGTTTTGGCTCTGTTCACTCTCTTCTACCTACCTCCAACTCTTTCTTTTTTCCATTCTAGGCAGTACAAAGAAGTTCTTTCATTTTTGATTAGGCATGGGGTTTTTTTTTTAATTGCTTTTGTCTGTTTGTTTGCTCTAGATCTACATAATATTTGCCAAGGAAACCAAAGCAGATAGTACCTATGGCTCCAGACACACATAGTTTGGGGCTGGTCCAAGCTCTGTGAGGAAGATTCATCTGGAGAAGGCAGATGGGAAAAAAAGAACATCATGATCTGAACTGTTATCTCATGGCTTGTGGGCAACCTCACAAAGGTCAAAGAAACTGCAAGGAGATTTGGCTTTGCACCAAAGATGACTTCAGGTATTGCCAGGCCCAGGAGCAGGAACAACATAGAAGCCTTTAAAATGCTCCCTTGGTCACCCTGCCTGTGGTTTGTGGCTCTAATAGGTTACTGCACAGTGCATGTGCTTCAGTCACCCTGCAGTATCCAGCTGGGCTTATTTGTGGACTGTTGGTAGCCAGTTACACTCATATGCAGCCCAGACACACAACCTGCTGCTCGGATCACCTATCAAATCCTGGGCAGTTCAGCAGACAATGTACTAAGTGAGATGCTGAGTGCCCTTGTTGCAGCATTATCCTGGTTAATTCACTCCTCAGTGCTTCAGAGAGTCAGAAAATCAAAGTCCAACTCAAAATCTTGCTATGAGCAAAACCTTTTCCCTCTGCCTCCCTGAGTTTTGGACAGAAAATGCATTTTTACCTTCATATAGTTCTGTGTGCTGTGTAAGACAGGAGGTCCTGCAGTATTTTCTTCAAAAGTGGTAAAGGTCTTTTAGCTGCCAGTGGGAGTTACAGGCAGTGAACTGTTCCCGATACCTCCCAGGATCAGATTTTATGACAACTCTTACAATTATTCCCCCTGTTTTGGCAATAACAGCTTTGTAATTGAATAATAAAGAGTTGGCGGCACCAACTGACACTTGTGTGTGAGTTAAGTCTCAGAGCAATGCTAGTACAGGGTAGCTGTGTCATCTTGTGGGTTTAGGCTCCATTTTGACCTACAGCAAGAACCTCCAGACTATGAGTACCATCCATTCTTCAGCTTGGAAGCAGCTCCGGGCATTGCCTCCAAACCATCTCCACCCACCACCCCAGGCCCTGCTGTTTCCTCCTGGCTGCAGAGGAAGGGGTGCTGGCTGCATGGGACTGAGCTGGTGGGATAGGATTGAGGAGCACCTAGTTCTAGAGATGTGGTCTCAGGACCCAGCTTGTTGCCTGGGATTGATGATCCTTCACCTGCCATCTCACGTTCCTCTGATGATCATTGGATTGTTGGTAGAGTCTGCCACCATCCCCTGACCCACACTGCTCACCTCGCTCAGGTATAGTGCCCTGGTCAGAGAGGTCAGATCCTTCTAGGATGTCCATTACAAATTTTACTCCTGTAGTCTGGGCCCATAATAGCCCTGAACAACTTAGAAAGAAACCCGTCTTTCAGTCTCACTTGCAAAATGCAATCAATATTTCTGCTTTCAGGGGTATTGGACATTGAGAGAGAAATTAATAACTGAAAATGTGTTATTTACAAGTAATAAATAATGATTTTTCCTGTCTTCTTTACTCCTATTTTTTAGCATCACGTGACCGACTTGTTCATCAGCCAATTGTTTATGTTCTTCAAACACTGAAAGAGCTTATGTATGTATTGATTTGGATCAGAGTTCGTATACAAAATAGTGTAAGAAAACTGAGTTTAAAAAAACTGTTGTGCAAAAAAGTAATTTTTTGCTCTCTGGAACAGTGAAATTTGCTATCAAACCTATCCATAAAAAGTCAAATTGTGGCAAAAAGCCAAGCTGTTTGCAGCTGATTCCTGCTTTCCAAAGGCATGTAATCTTCCATTACTTAAAAAGATAAACCTATATTCTGATGTTAAGTATGAACTTATATTAAGTTGTAAGATGCAGAATGGTCCCTTCATGTCCATTTTCAGCCATTAAATCCCTGGTGAGGACTGTTTTCTATATTGTTTAGTTTCTTGTTTTCAGATATCTTACTCTCCAAATTTATGTTCTCTTAGGAGAAAAGATAAAGACTGATTGCCGTAGGAACATTTTGATGTTAACATAAAACATAATTCGGTCCAAAAAAAAGTGTGTTATCCTACTGCAACACTAGCAACCCAAATACCGGAGGAGGCAGAGTCCAAAAGGACAGAATAACCTTACCAGGAGGTGATGCTATTCTTGTTTCTACCCTAAAGTTCTTAAAAATTGCCTAATCTTTAACATTTTAGAGGGCTTTTAGCAATAATATTGACAGAACTATTACAAGACACTTTTAGGCTGCCAGAACAGTTGAATTCAATTTTGGATGTGGAAGATTTTTGTTTCCTTGGAGCTGGGTGGTGGTTTCCTTACAGGCTGACATTTTCCTACCTCCTTCTTGTGGTAAAATTGCTTGCCAGCTTGCACTGTAAAACTGCAAACATTGGGTAATATTTTGCAGTGCAGCTGGACCTCCTAAATTTTATTAAGATGTAAATTAAATATAACTTTATTTATCTTCATAAAATTTATAAGAATCACAGAGGAGTATCAGATCACAGATGCCACCTTCTAGATCACTGTTTTGGTCTCCTCCTCTCCTGCTCCTCCAGCTGCTCAGCAGAATGCTCCTTAGATATCTAACTGGGATCACTTTTTCAGGGTGTCTTTTAGAATACTTTTTTTTTTTTATCATTTAAAGGTTTTAAGCCTTAATTCCTCTTCTGCTTCTTCTTGCTGGAGCTGTACTCTCTTTATTCACACTGTGATCTGTCCCAAATTCAAACCAACAAATCAAGTTGTCAATTTGACAGAAGTGACATTGATGGATTTTTCACATGCAGTAGTCTTGGAATTCAGGTGTGTCTTTCACATGACATTGCTTGGTACTGCATTCCCTGAAATGATAAAGAATAGGTGTACTGTTTCAATCTGAAATAAAAGAGAGCTACTGCAGTGCCTTGACGCCTGTTTAGATAGAGGGATTTACCATTTCTGCCTAGAAATTCTGTATATTATGATAATACCGGCATTGCTATAGCTTATTCTTCCCAGGGTTTCCATGTGACAAAGCACTAATGATGAAATACATATTAAAACTATAAAACATTAAAATAAAGGAGAATCCAACTTTAACACAGGTTTCCTATACTTCCAGAAAATAATTCCTAAGATGTAATGCAAATTCTTGATGTTTTTGTCTTATGGGATATCAGGCAGATATAAAGTAACACTAAGCTTTGCAGTCAGTATACCTCTTAACCACTTAGTAATACATTGGGGTATTTAATGTATTAGTTTCTTCATTGATCAAAATAACACATGGGATAAGGGATCTCTGCTCACAGGAAACCATTTGGATTTACATGAGTTTGGAGAGATCTGAGAGAGGATCAAGCTCATCCATTCTGAGTGCTTCTACACCAGCAGTGTAGAGTGAAGCAGAGGTGGTTTTATGGATGTGAATCCCTCTACGATTCGCACTTCATGTACTCTAGATGACAATTTTGTGCACCACTGGTATGCAGAAACTGGATTCTTCTCTGAGCTGGACAGAGGAACAGAAAATTTCTGGCATGAAAATTCTCAGGCAAAGATTATTTTTTTTTCTGTTTAGTTTTAGCCATGTCACTTCTCAAATCAAGTACATAATGCCAATGCAGCTGAAATGGAGATGTTGATGGCAGCAACATTTAAAGCCAGTATTGCCACCAGAAACCTTTATCTTGGAAAACTATAGCCTCTCAAGTACCCATTCCCCTCTCCTCAATTTATTATGTTTTCCATCATAACTGCTAAGTATTAGATGGAGAATATGCTGCTTACTATCAGAGCCAATTTCTGTCTCCAAGGAACCAGCTTTTCTTGTTGCGTTACTGTATTTTAGCATATAAATATGAATCACTGAAGTCTCACTTTAATTTGTTGAATTGTAATTTGGAAGCTGAAGAAGCAGAGCCCAGTAAGATATAAAAGATATAATATTAGTGTACTGATGCCTCTGACCTGAGCAGCTAGTCGCTAGGTGGGATCTTGCCTGCTTGTTCTTCTTGAGAAGGGAAAGTGACAATACAAGCTGTGTATTACTCTTGGTGCCAATTACTTACAGAGTGTACACAAGAAGCCTGGCTTCTCCTAAGGCAGGATGAAAAACAGTAGGTGGCTTCTCTGCTCACCATTTCCAAACCTGTTTCCAGCTATCTTACTCCACAAAGGAGCCTAATTGCTTCATCTGTTTAGCCTGAATGAAAGGTGCCAAACATTTCCCAAAGCTTTAACAAGATCTATGATTTCCTGTAGATGAGAGCCCAGTTTGAATGCAGCCTTCAGCACATTCTCCTGCAGAGACCCACCCAGGGCTGGCCAGACACACACACAGAACAGAGAAGACTCCTCACCCCAAGGCTTTAAAAAACATTCTCATCTGGTCTCCAGCTGTCTCTAGCAAAAAAAAAAAAAAAAAAAAAAAAAAAAAAAAAAAAAAAAAAAAAAAAAAAAAGTA
>NW_010112563.1:0-14140 GCF_000699245.1 Pterocles gutturalis | reverse complement strand
GACCCGGATTGGCTGTTCCAGACCATGTGACCTCAGCTCAGCCATAACAGCCCAGGGCAGGGAGGAGGAGGAGGGGGTGTTTGTTACTGTGTTTATCTCTAGGAGCAGCTGCTACACATACTGAAGCTCTGCTTTCCGGGAAGTGGCCGGACATTGCTTACTGGGAGGAAGTAGAGAATAGCGTCTTTGTTTTCCTTTTGTTTCTTTGCATGGTCTTGGTCTTTGCTTTAATTAAACTGTTTTTATCTTGACCCCCAAGTTCTTAATCTTATTCTTTCCCTTTATTTTGCTGAAGGGGGAATGATAGAGGGGCCTGGTGGGCACCTGGCATCCAGACAAGGTTAACCCACCACATGAATAAAGATACAGTAGAGAAGGAACAGGTATTTAATTTATTGGTTTAAGATGAGCAAAAGCTAACTTCCCTAACTCCTATATTCAAATTAATGGGTCTTAAAAGGAAATTAAATGCTGCAGGACTTTGGATGCTTCATAGAAGGCAGATGATAATATAAACTTTTTTCCTAAAATGCATTTAAAAAATATTATACTTTATCCAATTGTTATTGTCAACATTGACATTTTTTAAATAGCCATTTATAAACCAGATACTTGCTTATATTGAGTAACATATTATAGGATCAAATTTGGAAATTAAACCTTTTTCAGGAAAGCATGTCATATTTTCACTTCCTACTGATATGGTGGATTGTACTGCATATTTATGGCTAAGCATATGCTCAAGAGTTTTCCTGAGTGGGCATGTATACAGAACCACACTTACACAAATTGCTGATTTAGATTTCATGTAAATAATTAATTATGTAATATTAATGTCATTATTAGCTGAAATGAACCTCATGCTACCTTATAAAGGTATTTTGATTTGTTATAGTGAAAAATATTTTAGGCAGAGCTTACAAAAACAACCACATTGCAAACTATTCTGAAGAAATACGTATAAAGGAAACTTGATCCTCTCCTGTGTCTCTGTTAAATATTACATTTTAAATAGCATCAAACTGCGAAGATCACCCACAGCAGAATCAGTGACTGGAGCACACAATTCACGTTGACCACCATATCTCCTTTCAAAAATCTGATTTCAGTCTCCAGACAATCTTGACCTTTCCTGGTTCTATTCATGGCATCCTTGTACCACTTGGCAACACTGACTCATGAAACCCTCCTAGATCTGTCAATACCAATTCCATTTGCCTCTCTGAATTTCTAGTCAAGAAAAAAAATAATTGATGGTGGCCTTAGTACCCAGAGAATGCAAGGCAGAGTTAATTCTGACTTAGGAAAATTTTACACTTATTGTGCATTTGTTCAAAATATCTATTGAAAAACTTTGGAAAATGACTAAGCAGGATTGTGTTTTTCCTGGGAGGAATAAATTACAGAAACATTTTTCTTAATGCACATTGAGGTGTTAAAATATTTAGTGAAACAGATCACCTGCTAACATGAGTAAATTAATATTATTAACACATGAGTCATATACAATAGAACAGAACTTAATTTTGCCCAAGTAAATATTGCCACCACCTTCCTTTACAATGAGTAGTTAAGTCTATTAGGCCAACCTCCCAAACCTCCCCAGTGATGTAGAGTGTTAAGATGACAGTTCATGTGTCTGATGCTATTTATTATTCACTACAACAATCTAGGCAATTTCATGCTCTCTCTGCCTCATATGTATAGGGTCTAATTCAAAGCCGTGTGAAGTCAGAGACAAGGGGAAGTGGCACAGGGAGTCAGTAGCATAGCTGGGAATCAAACCCTGGAAAGACCAAAGTAAGAACCAATTTTCAAGTACTACCACCTTCTGACATTTCAGTTTTGCCCTGTTGTATAAAGAGGTGTAATAGAAAAGCCAAAAGGTGAAATAAAGACACATATGTGAGTTGCAGGACACCAGACTGTATGACTTGGGTCTGAAGTAGGTATAGTGAGATTTATTAGATACAGCAAGGCTTAGCATAGCCAGTTTTATGTGCTTGCCTTGATCGTTATGAGCTAACATTTTACTTCTTTCATCTAGGTCTAGTCAGAAGTTTACAAATTGAGTACTTTCTTTCAATAAACAGTTCATTAAACATGCTAGTAAACTAATTCAATGTCAAAACCCCCTGCAGTTTATACCAGAAATCATACTTTAAAATTCTGTATCTCTAATCCTGAGCTCTATCCATTGCAGTTCCTTATTATATCTGACTGGTTGTTTTAAACTTTTTGATCAAATGATAAAATAAATCATATTGATGTCAGAGAGGTGTTATACCTTAGAGCAAACAAAGCTGAGTAACATAATGAGAACTACAGAATCCTTACAGGCTGAACTGCCGGGGTTCAACTCGAGGCATAAGGAGAATGAATGTGCTATTGGCCTATGGCATTAGTTGGGATAACCCAAACATAATAGGGGCAATACTTATGGTACACTAAAGGAAATCTGTGTGGTTATGAGAGGGAAAAAAACCACTAATAGCAAGAAATTCCGTTATGCCATGTGTAGGTGGTATCCTGATCACAACAGAGTGTGCCAAAGAGAATAGTTTTAGGCATCATTAACAACTGTTTCCTGGAACAATTATTTCGAAAAGCTACTCTTTATTAAGTCCTGAACAACAGGTAAAAAAAAGGTTCAAGGCATAATCACATAAAGGTTTCCCTAACATTAGAATAAAAATGTACTTAAATTCAACAGCCTCATAGGAAGAGAAAAAAGGCTATTTGATTAAAAAATCAGAGTATGGAAAAGGATGAAATTCTTGTAGGTGGCATGAAGGCTTTTCAGACATCACAGTGGAAATGTTGAATAAACATGTATTGCTTATCAAAATAAGATTCTGAAAGAACCACATAAAATCAAAATGATAAACAGAATTATAGCATCATTAACCACAGAGGCTGTTCGAAGTAAAAGGCATGCTTAACAAAAGAAAGGAAGACTTGTCCAAATAAGAAAATTGGAAAGGATCGTAAGTACTCTTCTGTTAAACATAAGGCCATAATAGGGTAGGCCAAAACTGATTTTGAGGTAGAACTTGCTAAAAACATTACCAAACACTAAAAAGTTTCTCAAAACCAACAAATGCAGGAATTTTTTCAGCTTATACTGCTGATTCCTAGTTGAAGGATAAAAAACCACAAAGATAAGGCCATAGCAAAAAAGTTAAATGAATCCCTTGTGCCAGCATTTGCTACAAAAGAGCTCAAGGGAGCTTCCCACACGGAAACTCATCTTCACAGTGACTGAACTTAAGGAATTGTTTCAAACTGAAGTTCCAGTAGAAGAGTCTTAAGTGCAAACTGATAAAATGGATGATAAACTGCAAGGCTAGACGGTTTTTCCTGAAGAGTTCTAAGGAAACTGAAATAAGAATTTTCCAAAGTTATCACTATGGTATAACTTGATATAGAGGAATAGAGTTGGGAAATCTAAGATTTTTTTTTTTTTTTGAAAAAAAGACCCTTCTGACTCTGTATAAGATCTATTTCCACACTAGAAAATTCTTGAAGCTATAAAACAAGTTGTAGCAGAAAACAGAGACATCATATAATTGGGACCATGCTTTTTTTGCTAAAGAGAAGTCACTTATTCATAAACCTTAACATTATTTGATGTAAGGAATTAGTTAAGGGGGAGGAATTCAGGAGGTCTGTATTTAAAATAATATTTTCAGTCACAAAAGACTTAAGGAAATTAAGCTGTAAGGAGACAAGAAAGACTGTCTCTTTTAAAAATTGGATAATGAACAAAGAAATATACCTGGTGAGATACATAGTGCAGGGAGATTGCAAGTGCTCTCAGGATCCAACATTGCCTTCACTGTTTGCTGTATTCACAAATTATCTGCAAAACGGTTTTAATAGTGAAGTTCGGAAAGAATGGGAGGGAGGAACCCAGAAAACTTAACAGCTTTCTAGCACACTACAAGGTATACCCACATTATGGTCTATGTAGTTATAATCATAGCACCTAAATAGGGTTACTGTTGATTCAGAAAAGGTTAAAAAAAGGTTGGAAAATGTAATCAGAAACATGAAGCAAGGAAAAATGAAACGGACTAAAATTTTTGTGCTTTGAAAACTCTAAAAAGTTACTAATAGCATAGAGAAGGTGAAGGTATTCAGAAGACGGTTCTGTATGAAATTATCAAGGATTAGGCTTACCAGAAACAAGCATGAAAGGAGTGTTTCTCCACATAAAACATCATTAAGCAGAAGAACTTGAAGTTTTGGATACTGAAAATATACATGAGCGCAGAAAGGAACAAACAAATTCACAAAGAGCAATCCATCAAGGTGCATTAAAAATAAATATCCAGATTGCATCCAGATTAAATCTTTGGTTCAGGGACATCTGAAACCAAACATTGCTGGATGGTGGATAACATACCAGGGAATTTCCAGCATATGGTTGTCTAGTACTTGCACTTTTTGGTAAACCTATGACCCTGGCCAGTGAATGTTACACCTGGACACATATGGCTATTTTTATGTTTTTAGCCTACTGTTTCCCAGTGGATATTTTTTGCCTAGTCAGGTTGTACAATGGTAATGGATTTTATCCTGATAAAAGACAGAACATATTTTAAGACATCACTTTCATGACAGTATGAACAATTGTGATATTCCTATCTATAACAATTACCCATGATGAATATCTATTAAAGGTGCATTTTAAGTTATGATCAATTTTTTAATAAATTTTTATGTGACGTTCTATCTCTCCTTAGGTCAAGTTCTTCCTTAATTATTCACATTTAATGTGGGAACCCTTCATCAATGTCATTTTTTTCTCCTGTTCACTGCCAACTCAATTTGATCTCACAAAATGAATTTGTGGCGTTTAGATTATATCAAATGGTAGTAGAGTGTGAAATCTAGGCAAGCATATCTGATGTCATTTCTTTTGTTCTTTTACCTTCTATTATTTTAACGAACCACTTTGGAAAGTCCAGATGCCTGTTTTGTCTTTTTGTTTTTCAATCTTTCTATATTACAGTTGACCTTCTAACACTGCTTTCTCTTTTACAAGCATTCTCAGCTGAGCATTCATACTAGGTAAGAGCTACGGAATTTTTATTGTTACATTTTCAAGTTGTATAATCTGAAATGAATTTAGAAGAGATTCAAAGGGGGTGATGTGGACTTTGCAGCATTCTTAGGTGTGAATCTACTTCAGGTACAATATATTCTATGCAAATTCCAGTTTTTGCATAGGCCTATTGCATGAGGTAGATTTATGTGGCTCAGGTTCCCAAGTACTTTGTAGGAAATGGAACCTAAATTTCATGCTAAAATTCCTGGTATGCAGGACTTTGGTAACAGGATCATTTGCCACTGGCTTGAATGGAAAACAATAAAAATTACAAAAGAACAAATAGCTAAATACAGAATCAAATAATGAAAAAACAACTTGAAATGCATTTGAACAGTTTGTGGTAATGAACATATTTTAGGAAGGATAAGAATATGTTAACAAATACCTTACAAAATAAATAAATCCCTCACATGCAGCAATTCAGCTATAACCCATGGAAAGATTGCTCAATTCAGCTCTGATAAATAGGTTAGTGTATTCTGTCTGAAGACATGGTTGATTCCAATCACATTCAGGGTGATTATTTTAACCATCAATCCTGAGCTGAGATGTTTGTAAGTTATAAATAAAAGTAAATTAGTATGGATCAAATATGCAGGAAAATGTTCCTGGGGAGATATGGAGAAGATGATACAATTACTATTATGGATGATGGCAGGTGACTGTATCTGTAATATTTCTGTAATCTTAATGAGACTAGGAAAACAAATTAAGCAGCTATTTAGTCCCAGTAAATATAAAACCTAAGAATCCTATAAGGGAAAACAGAGGCAAAACATTGTAGTAAGCAAGTCTGTGAATTTGGGAAATTTGAGTTCCTTCAGGAACAACTGAAAAATAATGAGCATATGACAAATCAGAGCCTAAAATTTGAGGACTGTGACTTATAGAAAGGAATGGGTTTGTCTTGGATGTGCTGGTAGCTCTCATACTAGGCCTATCACTAGGCTTCTCACCACTTTTGCAAATGCATCTCACGCATTTTCAGGGAAACTCTTAAATTTCTGTAATATGTAGCCTACCATATTAAAATAAATCAGTGCACTGATGAGGGTTTCTCTTAATGCAGCAAGCTTTAAGCTGTGGTGGCACAACCGCTGATACATGAACACCCTCTCCATTGAGGCTCGAAACCTTTGAGAGAAGGGATGAACCAGACCATTACCTGATGCTAAATCATCCTCTGATCACTCACCACAAGTGTTCTGAAATGCATAATTTCAACTGCATACCATAACAACTGGGGTTTGCATGTCTAACATGAAAAGTTAGATTTGTAAACTCTGAAATACGTCAGACTGACTTGAGCAAGGGCTCAAAAGAAGCTGTCTCTTCCCAGGTGAGAGCAAGGAAACATGTTTGTGAGATGAACTGGCTTGATCTGTGAATCTGGATTTTGTGAAGGTGTTTCCCTGCAGTGCAGACCAAAGAAAGAATTGCAAAGATTGCTTGGCACCTCTGCTACAGCTTTCTTCCTAATAATTAATTTACATCTCTTTTAGTTTGCGTATGTGCTTTTATGCATCCTGGTTTAAGTCTTATATAAGCATAAAAGATGCCACCAAAAAAATAAAGAAAAGCCCTCATCAGGGTAAAAATATGAGATAGGATTCAGAAATTGCACCTTATAAAGTCCCAAACTTAGACGGAGTAGAGATAGTACTGATAAATAATTTTTATTTTATCTTAGCTTGCAGCTGAGAAGCCACTCCACACGGTGTGCTGTTTGCACAGATTCACTGTGCCTTTTGTGCTATGTGACACGTTTACTCGATGGCCGCTACTAAAGGTTAACAGCTTGGTCACAATCTTCAGATTAAATATGGTGCAAACACTAACTTGTTATTCATGGGTCATGAGAGACTCTCAGGACCACCTTTTTACAGGCTTCTAAATATTGTCTTTAAATTTATGCCTGCTAAGTTGCGGGTAACAAGAGTAGAGACCGTGAATAAAAAGGAAATTCCATACCTTTTAGAAAGATTGGCCCTCCAAACAAAGATCAAAAGACATAAATAAATTGTCCTACTGAAAATAATCTGGAGGTATCAGAGTCTGGGGAGTCTCTCTTGACCTTCCTGCCATCTTTCTTCTTTATTATCACAAGGCAATTGCCAGAAGACAAGATTGTACCTGTCTACTCTGATTCTTCCTCTTGTATATTTATTAACACTGGCTAATACAAGCCATTCTCCAAGCTCATACAGTGGTCTGTCAATCAAAATGCAAGCTGAAAGTCAGAAACAACTACAAAATACATGTCTGGTTGTAAATGATTCATCAGACTGTAAAATATTGGCTTCACATAGGCAGGCCCAAAGAAGCCTTTCTGGGCAAGCTATGCTGCTTGGGACGTATATGTGACAATGTGGCTGCACAGAGCAGCCACTGTCAGTCAGGAGAAAAGATCCTGTGATGAAAATATGCAGCTTCTGGTCATGTAGCTGGCAAATTCTCCTGGGTTTTTGCTGCAAGACCTCTGACTCGTTTCTGTTGCATTTCTTCCAGTTCTCCTAGATCCTTACATGCCCTCTGCTTTTTTAATCCTGCAAACAGAAACCCATGTCAGATGGCTGCTGCTTCTTGAAAGAAGTGCCTGCCCCTCAGTGTGCCACTCACACAGGTCCTCACTTCCCCTGCCAGCTTTCACAAAATGTGCAAAGTTCAGTACAATTGCAATCTCCACCCTAATTTAGTTTTGCCCAAAACAGTTTGGGAGGTTCAGAAATTATGAAGAGCACTGGGCAAAGAGGAAGCCATTGCTTCTTGCCTTGTGGAGATCCTGCTTTCCAAGCCCAGTCATTCTGGCAGAGCTCCTTTTAATGGATTCAGGCAAGAGTTAATACAAGAGGGTAAGGAGAGTTGAATTTGAGAGATAAAGAGGATTCAGAGTAACATAAAGAATGGAGCTGGTTTGATAAAACCAAGAGGTCTTCCTAGTCATGACTCCATAAGAATGTATAAGTGACTTCAGGTTTCTAAGGAAAATTTGATCCTTTATTAGATCAATACAATTAGCAAAAAAGCAAGCTGTTTGGGGCATAATTTTATAAGTCTGAAATATAAGCAGCAGACTTCATAACTAAATACAGGCCAAAAATGATTACTGATAGTTTGCTACCTAATTTTAATGAATTGGAATTTTGCTTCCTTAGTGAAGTGGGGAAGAAGGAGCTGTTTGAATTAATCTAACATAAGCTATACAACCTAGTCCAACCTAAGAATACAATACAACGAAGGGTACAACCAAAACAAGTTCACAGTTTAACATAGACATTTCTGTTTGCTGTCACACCCCTTGAAATTAATGTTAATGACACTTAGCACTTTCATCTCAGTTCTTATCTCCAAAATAATTTAGTTAGATGTTGTTTGTGACAGTAGTTGGTGATGCATTTGAACTCAAGAGGAAAAGGCAGTGGTTTTAGGTGGAATATGAAACTAAAAAGCCACTGTAGCTTTGCAGAGGAGCCACTGAAACCGTAGTGTGGGGTATGCTCTGGATATTCCAGACACAGTGTTTAAGCATAATTAGCTACCAGAGGAAACATAGGTCAGCTATGTCAGCCGAGGCAGTAGTTTCAGGATCCTATTTCAAGGCTACAGTAGACTGCAGAACAAAAGCGAGGAGAGACAGATCTATAGTTAATTTTAATCATGACACACTGTTCGGTCCAGGCAGAAGAAGCAGATTCCTTACTGAGTCTTAGCTGGCAGCAAGTTTCCTGCCCACTCAGACAATATCTCTATATTCCTCCTGGGTGATCTGCCCCTGCTTGCATGTATTGTATATTTGCTTTTAATATTTCACTTTAGTCAGGAACTCCTTGTCCATCCATGAAGGCCTTTCTGGCCTGATTCCTTGCTCATTGAGATAGACAATTCCTGAGCTTGCAAGAGGCACCTTTGAAAATCAACCAGCTCTCCTGAACCTCTCTTCTTTCTAAGGCTACATGTCATGGTGTTCTTCCAAGAAAATCCATGAAGTCTGCTCTCCTGAAGCCCAGACCTGTGATTCTGCTTTTTGCCCTGTTCTCTGCTCTTAGGATCCTGAGCTCCATCATCTTATGGTCGTTGCAGCCAAGGCCACCCCCAGCCTACACATCTCTGACTAGTTGTTCCTTGTTTGTAAGTATGAGTTTTAGCAGAGCATCTCACCTCATCACCTGTGTCAGGAAGTTGCCATCAATGCACTGCTGAGCCCTCCTCGATTGCCTGTGCCCTGCTGTGCTGCCTTTCCAGCTGATACTGGAGTGGTTGAAGTCACTCACGAGAAACAGGGCCTGTGAACAAGAGGCTTCCTCCGGCTGTCCGAAGAAGGCCTTATCTACTCATTCCTGATCAAGAGGTCTGTAGCAGACACTCACAATGGGATCAATCTCATCTGGCTCGTCACCAGCCCCAAGGCAGAGCTCCATGTGTCCCCTCTGCCCTATCGTGTAAAGGGGTGACTCATCCTGTTCACCATACTGTCCTGTCCTTCAAAAGAGCCTATATCCATCCATGGCAGCACTCCAGTCCTGTGAGCTACCCCACCACATCTCTGTGATCCCAGTGAGATTACAGCCCTGTAATGGCATTCAGATATCTAAATCCTCCTGTTCATTCCTCTAGTGCCAGAGGTCACAAGCTTCCAGCCTTCACCATCGGAGAAGTCTCAATTTCCCAACCTGATAAGAACAGGATCTGCCTGCCCCTCCTTCAGCATACTTTGGGGTTTGGGCTGGTGAAGTTGCAGCATTTCAAAGAAGATCCAATCTTCTTTTTGGCATCCCTGATACTATCCAAACTGCTGACGTCCTGCAGCTCCTTTGTGTAGGTCCTACACAGACCCTCCCCCCTGCAGGCAAGGAGCCCACATCCCTGGCCCCAGCCCCAGTGCGGGGCTGCAGGTACCCCAGCGGCCCCAGACCCACAGGGCTGCATCCTCCCTCTGGAGCTCAGTCGGGGTTCAGGCCTCTCTTGTGCCAGGGTAACACTGGGGAACTATTGCTGAACATGGGTACACTGTCCTCGGCTTCTGGACACTTCCTGTGTGGCATTCCACATGAGCTGTTGCATCTCCTGGCTTGTAGAAACCATAACGAGAAGCTACAGCCATGAGTGGGCAGATGAAGAGGGAAATCTGTGCTCCAGCCCTCTGCAGCCCAAGAGGAGCAGAGACTGCAGCCCAAGAGCCAGCAAATTGTCAGCATCAAGCTGGAAGTGGAAAAAAAAAAAATAAACAAACATCGCTGCCTTTTATAATAGGAGAGTGATTAGAAATTAGTCACAGGAAGATTTGGATTTTAATTTTTATATTCTACATGTGATGGAAAACCAGCAACCAAACTAAAAAAAAAAAAAAATACTCTCAGGTTAAAAGCCAGTGTTGAACCTGACCCTGGGAAAGGAGTTAGATTTAAAATACAGATAATCTACCATATGGACTGTTTCCTGTATCTTCATTGATTCAAAGGTCTGTATTTGAAACCAGAGAAATTGGAGATTGCAGGTGCATTATCTGGCCCAAAACTAAGATACTATTGAAGAAAAACAATTAGTTCAGCCTAGTGAACTGACCCAACTCCACTCTGACATAGCTACAGAGACTCATGAGAAAGCCAGTGAGAGCAACTTTGAGTATGTTTAAAGTGCTGCCCTAGTACATAGTGTGAGATGCAGTCTCTATCAACTAGAAGGAAGAATGTTTCTGAGAGCAGGCAAAATAGATGCTAGTCTAGTGACATTTTGCATAATAAAATCCAACAAAAAAAAATCCTCCAGAGACAGCTGGTAATTACAAAAGTCTCCAAAACTGGTTCATTAAGCCATTTGCTGGCCAAGTACAAATTCTGAACAGAGAAAAAGAAATTACATTCTGTGTTTTAAATGTTATTACGTGTTTTAACTGTCATTATGACTAGCTAAAGGAGCTAATGGTGTTAGAATTAGTGCCTGCATCTCTATGGGAAAAGCAGGCTCAGATGGGGCTCATTATACCGTAAGCAGAATGGCCATTTGTTAGCTATCGATTGCGATTCCAGCTATCTGGAGACTGCTGTGCTGTCAGATGCAGCATGGATTTCGTGCCCTCTGTAACAGCTCTTGACAGTTACTGGATGTGGAGTTACCACCACAAAAGCCACATGGGATGTGGGGGACTGGCCTGTCCTGTTGCAAGGTAAAAATATATGCCAGTCTCAGGAAAGGAAGCCCACAGCTACATAGGTTTTTCTGAAGCAGATAGCCAGGCAGAAATAGATAACATCCTTAACAGCCTTGCTATAAGCATGCATATAACTCGGTGTGCATACACACAAATATAAAGCACATATTTATAAATATATGCACATAATGACATGTGTATACATACACACACATGCACACAAATATGTGTGTGCGTGCATAATTATTTTGGCATGTTGTGGTCAAAATTGATATTGGGAATTTAATTTTCCTAATTTGAATTGAGAAGCACATTTAAAGAAATTGTTCCTCAGTTGCCTCACAATGCTGGCAAAGCAGCTTCTTCTTATGAATGCCTTTTCCAGTGTTATAATTAAAATGTTACAGTCTTGAAGAATGTGCTCAGAAGTGCCTGACAGATCAGAGAATCATAGAATCACAGAATGGTTTGGGTTGGAAGGGGCCTTAAAGATCATCGAGTTCCAACCCCCCTGCCATGGGCAGGGACACCTCCCACTAGACCAGGTTGCTCAAAGCCTCATCCAGCCTGATCTTGAACACCTCCAGGGATGGGGCATCCACAACTTCCCTGGGCAACCTGTTCCAGTGCCTCACCACTCTCATGTAGCGTGCTCTGCAGCATTCAGAGTTTTGGAGTAAGCAGACAGAAAACTGGAGTCCCACACATTGAATCTGATTTGCAAGGAAATGCTAAAAGGAAGAAACCTAAATGTGTCTTTAGAAATCAGGTCTGTGAGTGAAAAAGAAGGACTGAACCAGCCAGTTCGAAGCCCCAGTTGTAGAGGCATTGGTATAGATAGAGCAGCTGCATCTGTTTTGGAGCAGTCTGTACCTGCTGTGTTGGCTCACTGTGGTAGGGCCTTTTATAACTAACTGCACATGGCTTTTTTCTAGGTTGAAAGGCAGCATAAACTTTGCTGAATGGTGGTTTCGGCTGCTCAGAGTGGGGTTGGTTGGGCTGGGAGCTGCAGTGATGAACCATCCCAACCTACTGTTTTCCACAAAATGATGAGATTTCAACATCATTTTCTGTTCCAGTATAGCAAAAAAACCACAAACTTTTCTTTAATCTGTGGATAATATAAGCTTGCTGGATAATATAATGAGTGGACAATATCAGCTTGCTTGTGGATAACACAGCCTTCCTAGGAATGATTTATGCTCTGATGCTTAACGGGCTGCTGAGATGTAGGTGAGCCAAGTTTGAGCCTTTGCTTGATCTGCTGTAGATAGGCATGACGTTTCTGCATCCTGCATGAGTGTCCTTGCTTCTAGATAATCATCTGTTCTAGGAAGGGAAAATCTATATCATAATTTGCCCAGGGAAAAATGTACAAAAAACCTTGGCAATAAGCATCCATGAAAGGCGGCAGTTCAGTGACATCAACATATTTTCAAAACATCCAGTGTCCTGAGGCACTCTAGGGGCTTTTCTGAATGGTTCCTGCCCTCTGAGGAAGCAAGACACAATGATGCCCTCAGTCCTACCAGCAAATATGGGCCTAAATGGCATAACCTAGCTTTAAATTTAAAATTTTAAGCCTTTCACAAGCAGAGTGCATTGACTATGGTAGGAAACTGCTCTGTGCATGCGAAGGAAGACCTGAGCATCTTTTCATAGCTCAATAGTAGATATCAGGCAGAAGAAGTGAAATGTGAAAGCCTTGGGGAAAAAATTCTCACCAGTGAAAGTGTCAGTCTGGGGAGTGGTTGGTCAAAGATATCAGGCAGAAGAAGTGAAATGTGAAAGCCTTGGGGAAAAAATTCTCACCAGTGAAAGTCTCCCACAATTTGGTCAAATGTCTTCTACTAAAATTGTTTCTGATAGAAAATTGTGGGAGGAGGAGACAAAGGCCAATCCCAATAAAGCAATATTTACTATTATAATAGAAAATATTTTTATTTTGAAATTACATTTTAATGCTTGATGGGAACTTTTCCTTATTGCCACAGATTCCCTCACAGTTTCAGATAGACTCTTTGAGATACACCCAGCGAAATATCTGGGGCAGGGAATAGCACAGCTATATAGTCAGACCCTGTATGTATCCCATGCCCTTTATCTTTTAACCTGTTTATCACCAGGTTAGATTAAGCAGTGCTAGAAGGCTAAATGGATGTGATGTAATGGGGGATGCATCACACGGGTTCAAAGCCTTGAAATGACAGGATTTGTAAGTTTCTTCACAACCTGTGCTGCAGGGAGGGATAAACAATCTTCAAGAATCCCAGTCTGCACTGGGAGAAAAATCTCTTCTTGACCCTAAATCTGAGAGATCAGTTAACCTGCCTTAGTTTAATTTTATTGTGATTAGTTCCCATCTGTGATTAGTTTTGTCAGTCTTTAATTATAGGGGCTGAAGTTTTCCTAGGCAGCCAAAGAGTGAAACAGACATTGCACTGATAATCCTAATTTGGGGGATGTGTGGTGATGTTCTGTACCTTTTCCCCCCTGGCAGCGCAGGGGGGCAGGGAATGGGGCAGTCCGCCGCTCCTTCCTCCTCAGGGGAGGGCTCCTCACAGTCTTTCCCGGCTCCAGTGTGGGGTCCCTTCTCATGGGAGAGTCCTTCTCAAAAACTGCTCTGGTGTGAGTCCTTTTCGACACGGGGCCACAGTCCCCCAACAACTGCCCAGCTCCAGCGTGGGCTTCTCCATAATTCCTACGTGGGGTCCTCCACGGCTGCATCTTCTCATGGGCTGCACCAAGGGACAAACCGTGCGTCACCCTGAATCTGCACCGCGCTGCAGGGGAAATGCCAGAGGCACTCTCTCTCCTTTCTTGCCTCCCTTCTCTGATTGGAGTGTGATGTGGTCCTTCCTCTCAAAATCTTGCTT
>NW_010112562.1:18059-25993 GCF_000699245.1 Pterocles gutturalis | reverse complement strand
AAAAAAAAAGCCAAAGAACCAGCGTGAACAAAAAGAGTAGAATACTTCACAAAGAAAATGCATCATATCCCTTTCAACTGTGAATAAAATGTAGTTGCAACTGAAAACTCAGAATCCATAAGCAGTCTCTAAAAGGAATATTTAAATGATAGTAAAGTAATATGAAAACATGTTTTAAACCCTTCAACCATACTGTTTTCATCTACTGGAACTGCAAAGTTTGTGCTATATTTTCAAAGTATCATTCAAGGTCTTCCTCATTCCTTCCTCAATCCTTCTCAAGAGTTCTGAATATAAAAATTTGAGTAAGATGACAAGATACGAGGTGGGGGGAGATCCCTATGAAAACAGGGCTTTCCCTTAAAGTTAAAGGAGAATTACTTTCAGACAAAAACTGTGGCCAAGACACATTATCTTCCAGGTTCAAATGGTACTACCTTATACCAGCCTAGTAAAAAAAGATGCATGCTTGCTGGGTTCATTTACCTGCAAACCAGCTGCCACGTAAGAGCCAGAAACTACAGGCTTAGACTCTGCCCTGGGAGTCAACAGGCTGCGGTAACAGAGAAACCAATAAATACACATCTCCTCCCTTTTCCATTTCTGAACTGTTGTGGTTTGAAATGCTTTTAAGCTCCAAATAAGAGTTTGAATATCCAGAAATTTGTAATGAACAGAGTATGTGGACATATGAAAGTCCTACTGTATAAGAAATTTAAAAGCAGAGAACTAAAGAAATGTGGCAATATTTAAAGATTATCGTGACAGAACTGTTTAATATGCTTAAGAAAAACTAAGGAAGCAAGCTCCAAATTACTGAAGCTACTCTACTGAAAGAGCACATTTACTTACATGGTTTTTAGAGTTTTTGGGCTACATGGCAATGATGAATTGTACTCACAACCTGAACCATACCGCTGTTATAGTCCAACACAGACATCAAATCTTAGACTGGGCTCAGCAACTCCATTGCGGTGTGCAGAAGAAACCTTGTTTCCTTTCTACTTTCTACCATTTGCCAAGTCCTGACTGGCAAACGTACCACTGTCTGTTTAGCTACTCACAACCAGGGTGAATTCAATATTACTTCTGTTCTACTGGAAGCCTGCTAGCTCAGATGACACCTTAATTTCTGTATGCCAGCTACATAAACCCATTTCTTGGCTTTAGTTCTAGATATGAAACCCCTGCACACAGAACAAAATACTCATCAATATCTTAAACACAGGGAAACTGCAAATCTGGGAGAAAAAACCCCACATCTCAAATCCCAAAATTAAATACTTGAAGCTGCAAGTAACAGCTAAAATTACTATAAACTGAATGTTAGCAGGAAAATAAAAAGGCTTGTCTCTTCTATCAAGGACTTTGTACATTTGGCAGTGTTTTCTGTCTAGACAGAGTCAGCATTCCCTTGCATAGTTAAACACCCTCCATTGTACATTTGGCAGTGTTTTCTGTCTAGAGTCAGCATTCCCTTGCATAGTCAAACACCCTCCTTGTCAACTGCAGAAAAAAAGAGCTTTCTTCAAATGTCAAAGAACTAAAAAAGATAGAAAAAAATTATCAAGATAATTTTGAGCCTTGGGAAGCTTTAGCAAATAAAATAGGGAGGAGAGAATAGTACAAACGTGTATTTTCATGAAATTATATTTAAACTGAAATTAGGCTGATAGGAGACTTTCAACATCAAGACAGACTATTTTCTAGTTTTTTCTAATTTACTTTCTGAAAAAAAATCAAGGCAATTGAACTACATTTTATATAAATTATACTATATGATTAGATAGGTACATATTATAATATATATACATATATGTGTCTACGCATATATACTCACACTATGATATGTATACGCATACACACACACACAGGTATTTTGGAAGAAAAGTTCAGAACTGTTCTCTCAAATTTTTTGCTTAAATACACGAACTTCTTGTATACATACACAGTAATGTACTAGGTGCCAAGTCTACAAAAGAGAGTTTTGATTCTTCTCTCCTGCAGATAAGCCTCCTCAACTGCATGAGCATGTATCTCAATCTTTTATATTAAACTGCATAAATTAAAGCATGGAAGCTCAAAAATCTTGACAAAAAAGCTGCATGAAATATTGCCCAAACATATCCTCTACCTGGAGAAAGTCATTAACTTGAGCTAGCAGGTATGCTAAAGCAGAGTGTCAATAAATTTGGGGCATTTGAGGTTACTAAGGTGCAAGCATAACTCACAGTAAATGATCTTCACAAATTTGATAACAGTACTGTGTTCTTCATTATTACTATCATCTAAAGCCATCACATGGCATTTTGTCAAGTGAAAGAACATACTACCTCCTCCTAGTACCATATGCTCAGATCCATCTAACAAAAACGAACCATGAGAATGATATGCAGATTATTGAGCCAACCTAAAACATCAACAAGTTCTGACTATGATTGATTTTTTTTTTTTTGCCTAAATTCATAAGCATATATGGCTTCAGAAAGGTTTTCCTGAATGCTTTGTTCCCAGCTCTTTTCTTTTATCAAATATCAATTATTTCAACCCATATTTTTCTAGGGTTATTCTCATCCACTTCTACTCTTGGTCCTGGCCAAGAGTCTGATCTGAACTGTTATATTCACTGTTCATAGCTATTTACACATTGGAAAATTAGGGGCATCTAATACTAGTGACATTCTTTTAGCTAAAAGAGGGAATTACCCCTAGAACTGATGTTGTATTTTAAGCAAACAAAAGTAAAATTTTTGTGAGAAAAAACACACTTTTTTGGTGATTTTTCTTTCTAATTTTCCTCTCAAGTAATGATACCTGTGACAGAAATTGAACTTTATGACAGAGGTACCTGTCAGTTTTCAAGTACTTATATACAGTCAGTTTGGATAATGTTTCAAAGTGCTTCAGAATGTCCAGTATGCTACATTCTACCAGTGTCACCATGTCAGTTAGCCATACCACTTCCAGTATTCATTTTAACAGACACAAGCAATATAAACTCCTTTGAAGAGAATTATATTACTATGAAGGCTCCATAGATGTCATTTTCACTTCTCAGAGCAAGTATCAGTTTACTGGTCTAAACAGCATAACAGGTATAAGGTAGCTTCCTCTAAATTTTGTTTTGCTTCTTTAATCTTACCAACAAAATCTGTTGTGCAGTCATTCCTTCTAACAAAGGTGGAAACTAGATGATGCAACAGGACATTGCTATCCTATAAGCAACACAGAGGATGGAACACTGCATACGAAAGCCTTCCCTGAAACAGCATCCATCCTGAAAGCCCCAAGAACAGGAGTAAAGTCAAGACCTGTCAGTCCTGAGAAAAGGCCAGAAATGGCTATTGGAGCCTAAAATCCCCTGCAAGTGGGCACAGAGGCTATATTGTAAATAATCTTTTAAATAAGAACAGAGACAGCTCGCTGACAGTAAGATCAAGCAAGATGTTGTAGCTCAAAACTATGCGGCTGAATTCTCTCCCCCAAAGCAGGGGCTGCATCCAAAACTGGCTACTCTAGGCACGGGTTACGCCCTGAATCACACACAAGCATCGTCCAGGAGAGCTCTAGCTGGCATGAGACAAAATCGTGTCAGGGACCACGCTAACAACTAAACATCACATACAAGCGCAAGACGCTGCATCATTCTGTCTAATTTACAAGCACAGAAGCAGCCTCATATTCTGTCTTTAAGAGAATTTCATTGCTTAGCTTGATCAGCTTTGCAAGCATATCAAAGAAAAGCCACTACCAGGGCAGTCAGTACCGAGGAGAAAGAAACCTGCTGCAAAACTGCTACTTCATTTTACGCTAGCCCTAAGATTAGTAGCCCACTAATACTGGGCCTCCTGGACTGGAAGAATTACCTGCAAAAGGCAATCTTCTTTTAAAAAGCATAAGAGACAGGAAGGCCATGACTACAGAAGAGAAAAAAGTCAACACAGAAGAGGATGTTCTACTTCCTCCTCTTTTGAAGGGTGGACGAAGAGAACAGGTCAGAAAAAAGATCATCTCCATTATAAACATCCTGACCTTGCCTCTCACTTTCACAGAGGGATGCAAATAAGCTTGTTACTACTCTCCTTCCAGAGATAATTTCCAGACACCTGGGGTAGAATTCACTTTCGTTCAAAACCACCTATGTCAAGGAGAAAAAAGAAAAAAAAATAAAAAAGACAAAACAAAAAAACCCTCAGTTGATGGTATTTGTGCTGAAATCGCATGTGGCAACTTGAGTCTATAATTTCACAAAATTATTTGGCCTCACTATATAGTTCATTTATATATGACACTTAAACCTGTATGAAATTAAGTGCTGATTTGTTAGAATACAAATTTCCTTGTGTGTTTAATTTATTTCAAAACAGTTCTATTACAAAAAACAAAAGCCATTTTTCATTAATTTTCCAGTAAGAAATGTTCCTTTCTGTCTCAATTGAGCATGACAGCAGAGTGCTGCCAACAGTGCTAAAGCAAGCTAACACAGTGGCATATCAGCATATACAGCATCACGCCTGACAGCTGGTAATGCAAAGCATAAGGAGATCTTGATTTTCAAGGAGAAGACTAGAAAGAAACATAAAATCAGGAGAGAAGTAGAGAGCAGTAAGAGATAGCAGAAGGGGAGGATCTTGAAAAATTCAATTTAGAAGTTATTTTTATACTGCTACTGTGACTGCTCTCAGATGAAGGAAAGTAAGCATGAAACAGAAACTGTGCAAAGTGAATCTAAATCCAGTAAAATGTGTCAAGATATTTAGTGAAAAATCTTATTTGTTCTTTATATTTGCATGCTTGGTCTTATGGGAAAAATCCTGAGAGAGTCAACGTGTGCTGAAGAAAAATAAATCCCTAGCATCAAGAGGTGGCACATTTTGCCACAAGTGCTAATCCAGCCTACGGTCTGCTACACAGAATAGCTGCAGTGGCTTTAGGGCAGAGATATATTTTATCTCATGCAAGTATTACAAAAAATACGGGGGGGGGGAGGGGGGGAAGAGCAGCATGTGATGACTAACCGGTTTGCTCAGGGCAGAAATGGGCTGTTAAGACACTTCAAGGGAGAGAAAAGTCTAGATAACAGGACAAGCCATACAACCTGGCTCTCTGGGCAAACAAACATTCACTAATTCTATGAGGCAATAGGTCAGTGTTTCTTCCTTCCTATACAGTCTCTACTTTTGATGGTTTGGACAGCTCACACATTCTTTCATGCACATGACCCATGCACAGGTAATACTGCACCTCTAAAACTGTTGTTCCTTGATGGTAAGTCCTAATAGATAACAACCTCTCTCAGAAACTACACACAAATCAAAGTCTGAACACGGTAAAGAAGAGAATACCAGAGACAAAAATGCATTATGGAAAAGGAGGCTTGGGGATTACCTTCTTTATTTGTTGTAGATGTACAAGACTCACACTGCTCCTGGTTTGACAGATAACTTCCGAATAGTATGAATGAAAATACCAGAATGTATTTTCCCACTTCTAGAACTGGCTCAAAAGCAGAAATACTGCAACTGATCGGACAGTCAGTATGTGACCAAAGCATGCAAATAACACAGCAGTGGCCTCAATCAGACACTCCAGACTCAAAGGTTGAAATTATTAATCTAAACCTGTGTATAGCACTGATAGCTTTATTGACTGTAAATACATGAACACGCTTGCATCTGGCAATAAAAAGAAAACAAAATGCCAGAGCTTTATGCACCCCATCAGAAAAAGTTATTAGGTTTCCTATTAAAGAGAGACTGAAATGGGCTATGTCGGGTTTGAGTGAAGAGTTTTTAAAATTGGCCATTGAGAAATTTATCTACCGTATCCATACTACAGAAGATTAAGAATTAGACCTTGGATTAACGCCAGGTACTTGATCTATCTGCTAAATCCTAACTTCACACATATTTAAGAATAAGGTCTGTTTAAACAACAGAAGCACTAATACACATGGAAAATGCTAGTGCTTGAAAAGATGGGATCATGGTTAACTCTGCTCTTCCCCAGGAAGTGTGCTAATCAATCCTTTTCTTATCTTTTTAAGGGAATGAAAGATTTGCCTATAAGCATGTTTACCACATGGATAGGCACAAAGAAGAGAAGCAAACACTCGAGAGTATAATCATTCCAGGGAACTTCCTCACAACGTCTCCTTCATGGCATTAGTTTCTTCCATTAAAGGATAAAAATAAATCTTTCAGCTACTTAAGAAAGCTTTCAATGTACGTTTTGTTGCCACAACCTTTGCTCAGGTGAGTGTTCATGTGCCCCTCTAAAAACCTTATATACCTAATAATGCAAACAATTTCATTTACTACCGTAGTACTGAGCTTTGGTAAGCCGGACAGCTGGCAGCCCACCTTGGGCGACCTTGCAGGACTATCTAGCAGAATGCTAATGTGCATCTTTCGCAGTTCATTGCTGTGGAGTCTGAAAGTCATGTCTTTGAATGGGTAAGCAATTAGTGCATATACAAAGATGAGGAGAGGAGGAAGCTATGTCTACCGTGGAAATATGCAGGCTTTCCACAAGATTCTTTGGTCCACCTGCCATGACTTCCACTTCACGATGCTTGCAGAAGCTAAGGCAGCAGCTAGCATTCTATCAAAGATGGTTTAAAAAGAAGATTGCGCAAAAATGAACAATACATTATGGAGATGAAGGAAAAAAATAAATTGAAGGCAAAAATTATCGTTGATGCAATGAAAAATTAAATCAATGTTAGACCAACAAGTTTTATCATTATCTGAAGAAGGAAGCTACTGACTTGCACTGAAAAGAAAAAAATATATTCCTTCATTATGCTGGCCTTTACAGAGAGATACTCCTGTAGAATAAGGCAGCAAAGCATCTTACAGTTTAGAAATGCAAAATATTTTCAGTAATCTGTTCATTTCTTTTCAAATAAATGTGAAATATTTTGACCCAAACTAGTCATACAGACTTATTCCTGGCGTTTAAAAAATACCTTAAGTCTCTGAATGCATTGTGATTTCTGTTGGACCTGACCATGAACAGGTCTGCTGGTGTTCCCAGTGTCAGCCAGACACATTGAGTTATAATCTGCTGCTTCATAAACTGGATAAAACTAGACTGTAACAAACGTCTCCTCTGCCTTTCTGTGATCCACATGTAATTTCTTACCTAAAGAATTTCAGGTGATTAACTTTTGTCAAGTCACATGTTCTTAACCATCCCAAGATCCTAAAAAGAGGTAACAGAAGTCTATAGTATGTTTTAACACAGGTTGACCTTTATTGTCTCTTTGCTCTTTTTAAGCCAATGATTTTTGTCAAGATAAGTGTAGTCACTGAAGGGACTCTCTGTTCTTCCTGCTCCTATTTTTATACTTAGGCAAGACACAGGAAAGGAATTAAAAAGAATATTAGCTTAAGTAAGCAGAACTGACTTTGCTGCTACTGGAAAACACATGACATGTAGGGCTTCATTTTGTTATCTTAAATATTACACATTTCAGGTAAATTAGAAAATCTCTTTTAAATTAATTTAAACTTCAACATGATGATGCTGCTGAAGCACAAAATGCTAATCAAAAATTGGAGATAAAAAGACCAGTTAAGTCTCTCCTCTATCACTGAAAATCACCATTTGAGTCCACAGCTAAAAGTAGGTACTCATTGCTTAATGTTAATTTATTCTCACAGCAGGCAGGGTTTGAGGAAGAAAAAAAAAAAAAAAAAAAAAAAAAAGAAAGAAAGAAAAAAAGAGAACAAGCATCTTCATCAAATTTCCCAAACTCAGGGCATGTTTCTACAGGCAAGTCCAGCTCAGAGGAGCTTCTACTGATGGTCAAACCAGCCAGAAAAGAACACCGCCCACCTAGCTGAGCAACCATTCAATCTCGTCTGAAGTGCATATGTGCTGTATCTGGTAACTGAGGCTGCAAATTTCCCCCTTGGATCCAGTCCTTC
>NW_010112562.1:0-18031 GCF_000699245.1 Pterocles gutturalis | reverse complement strand
AGAGCGGTTAAAAAACACAAGTTATTATCGCTGTATGACTAGTTTGAAAACCTGTGACTGAATTTCACAGAAATCTCAAAGAAAAAAGACCAAACCCTCCCCTGCCACCACATCTCACATGCCGTTTAAGTTCTGCTACAAGTACATGTGAGAATTACACTTTCATCTGGATAAAGCCAGCCTGTTCATTTTACTGAAAGTTTATCAGCAGTGCCTAATCTTTATATAGACTAATTCAACACCACCTGCCAGTACACAGAAAGTCAGAAAAATCAGCAGGAAGATGGTTTTAGAACAAAGAATTAACACAGGAATGTGCCAGGCTGGCAATTCCGTTATTTACTGGCCACAATTAGTCTTTATAGCAAAGTTCACATTTTGTTTAATACCACTGTTCCTTCCTGCATATGTTCAATTAAACAATGTATCTGCATTTGTTCATATTGTTACACTTTTCAACAAGCACCTTCTAAAAACCCTCTAATACACAGATTTTAAATCCAATGCTTCTACACCTACGGTACATATTTCTGTTTTTTCAGTTCATGAGTCACGTAATGTACCATCCAGCTATAATTTCTCATGAGACTGCTTAGTTCACGACAAGAATCTGTCAAAGTAGCAGTGGCAACGTCTGTTCTCTGCCCAATGCCATCATCAGACCTTCTACCTCACCCCCTCCATTTCAAGCTTCCTACTTCACTTTTTTGCCCCTTTACTCCAATTCAATGTACACACCTACACAGAATTACCAGAATGTTGTTTCTAAGGGACTTTCAGAGGATGACCCAGTTCAGCCTCCCAAAACCAGATCAGGTCAGCCATGGCTTTGTCTAGATGAGTCTTCAAAACCTCTGTATAACATGCTTTAGTGCCACTTTACCCTCTTTGCAAAACATTTCTCCTGATATACAACCTGACCCTCCCAAGCCACAACCTACAGCCAATGCCCCCGGTCACCAAAAGAAGAGTTTACCGTAACCATCTCTGTAACCGCATTTCAAACAGTTGTACCTGCTATTACATTTCTCGTCTTTTCAAGGCAAAGCAAGCCCAGATCTCTCAACCACCTTTCACATATCGTGTGCTCTAGGCCCTGGCCATCTCAGCAACCCCTCTCCACTGTCTCAGGATCTTTCTTGAAGGGGAAGGCCACAAGCCAAACAGTACTTCGGGTGGGGCTTTACGAGCATCAAAGAGAAATAATAACAATATTGCTCAACCTGTTAATCATATTCCTCCTCGTGCAGCTCCGCAGGCAGCTTGCCTTATTGGCAACGACTGCACTCCGTTAGTTCATATTCAACCCGCTGTCCACCACCGCCTCCAGATCCTTTACAGCAAGGCTGCTAATCAGCCTGTCCGCTTCCAGCCCCCGCTGATACGAAATAACAAGACAGACACCAGTTGAACTGCTTTCTACAGGTGTATAAAAGAGCATATATTGGTACCAATAATAGACCCAGGTTTTCTTCAAAGAAACATGCTATACACAGGGTACTCAAAAAATTAATCATAAAAATTACAGTTCTGGGCTTCTGAGAAATGGTTTACTGTGTAACCAAGTCTTGCCTGAACACCAGACGTTGCATTCAGTCTTTTTGGATACAACATGATCAGTAACACATTTCCATAAAGCAGACAACAAAGATACACCAAGGACTGCAAAACACTATAGCACCAAATTTAACCAACTGCTGTCCCTTCTTTCATCACTTTCTCTCTGTAGCCAACTCCAAGAGTGACCATGGCAGACAGAACCGAGTAACATTCCAATCGGCCAGCTGTAAATGCTTTGGATCTCCTGTCAACACATGTGTCTAAGTAACATTATATTGCTAAGCGCATTAGGATGGCTTTTCTTTACAGAAGGCTCCACAGAATGTATGTAGCTCCTAAGCTTTTTATCAGTCTTATCTTCTGGACCGTGATTTTTCTGTTATTTATAGATGACTCCTGCACTTTTATGTCTGGATTCTGGTTTTGTTTGTTCATGTTAACGGTAGATAAAAACTCGAGTTGAAATACAAACACTTAGCTATATTATATTCTCTGAGGTCAAGGTACTGCAGGTTACTGAGTCTGCTGATGTGGAACAACGAATCTATTAATGCCTGACCCTGTAAAGCAGTCACCCTTTTTCTTCATATTGGTATTTTATGGTCTGCCTTTGTCCTAACCTATTTCATAGTATTACGACCAGAAAGGACTCATGTCCTGCCCACCACAGGTGGACAGGAGTGCATATTAACCAGAGTGCCCTATACTAAGTTCAGTGACTTAACAAACTTTACGGCCTTTAAGTATGAACGATTTTAGTTGTCTGCTCCCAGGAACAGAAGCAGTGGCAGCAAGTCATACTTTTCCCGGGTCAAGTACACGCCATGCCACTTGCCAAACTCCCAGCAGGCATATAACCCTGGGAATTCCCCTGTCTATCCAGGCAAGCCACTACATCTGAGGTCTGTGGGACAGAGAGAGGGACACTATCTCCTCCCTCTCAATTCAATGCTGTAGCATCTGCCAGCTATACACTACATCTGAGGTCTGTGGGACAGAGAGAGGGACACTATCTCCTCCCTCTCAATTCAATGCTGTAGTAGTTCCAGCTATACCTGTACAAGGCACATGCCTAGATTTGCAAGCTGTCCCTGGCTGCAAAGCCAAACAGCAGGCTGGACAAGCCAGATTTCCACTGTTCCAAGGTGATTTCTAATCCAAATACCTGACACAAAATCTGGCATCTCAGTCACCTGTCAAGTCCAGATTTCTGAATACCTCATTCTCTTCTTGCTGGGAAGGGACAGATGCAGTAGCTCTGAGCACGCCCCAAACTATCAGCTCCCGTTCTCTCTGCAGTCTCTGAGGGACAAGGCGAAAGCAGGAACAGAAGCAGCTCTGAGGGCTACAGGCATGTGCCTCCCCATCTTCCCTTCTCAGTTACCTTAAATTCTCTGTAGGGTTTTATTTGTCTTACTGACAAAGTAGAGAGATAAAATCATATAATAAGAAAAAGCTTTTTTACTGAAGTTTCAGATTACTTCCATACCTATGCTGACATGAATTTTGCAACATCTTAATCATCAACATGGTAAATGCTAATCAAAGTTTAAGCAAAGATCCTCCTTATAATGTAATAAAGCAAAAACTACTTCTATGCAATGTTAAGTTCCTAAAAAATTTAGAAGTACATTTTTCAAGAACATCTATATGGGTTGGACCTTACCCACAGTATAAAAAATTTATGAGGCAGCAGAATTATTATGCTAACAAAAATGTTATTTTTGAAAATGGGTCTTTAACTTTTAAAATTAAACTTTCAGTATTCAGTCAGAACATGCCCAAACTTAAGTTGACCATGACTTTCTAAGACTGTCTTATGACTATGTACACTAAACGGGTTGATCTGGTTTTACTTTCCAAAACAAAAACAAAACACAGAAAAAAAAAATCCACTCTTTTGTCAGAGGATTGTTCAAGTTATTTTTTGTAAACAAATTTAAAGGTTTACATAAAAATTACTTGCAATTTTAACTAAGATCGGATTGTTCAAGTTATTTTTTGTAAACAAATGTAAAGGTTTACACAAAAATTACTTGCAATTTTAACTAAGATCAAAGCCCTAGTATTTTTAACCTAATCATGGTCTTGATCTCATTCCAGTGGTAGGTTCTTCCATTATTTAAAAGTAATTTCCTGCACGTTTACAATCTACAGAACCCTGTGTCAGTAAATCTGAATGTTAAGTATACATTATTAGTAGATACTAACAGCAAGAGGCTGCGTAAAGCAGAAAACATGACAAAGCCAATCTGTCACTCAGCTTTTAGAACTTCAGGCTCTCAATGCACCTTACGTACAAGAACAAATCTCCAATGCTGTGAAGGTCCTTCACAATCCTACATATAAATATGTGTGTGCTTGTGTGTGTGTATACACATATATATAAAAGGCAAGAAATAGAAATTTCTTGGTTCATTTAGTACAGATAATGAGGCCAGATTTCTCTTTCGCCACCTGCATATGGAATAACTAACAGTTATAGAAACCATGGAACAACTCCAACTGCACAGTACTATGCTCAAGGAAAAAATCCAAAGTGAGGGAAGCACAATGATATGCAACAGCTGAAATAAGATTTCTTTCTACAAAATTTTGCATGCTACATGTTACCAAATATATTAAGTCTAGTAAAGAGTTGACATTCTGTCCTGCACCTTTTAATTTCATATTTTAAACATTTTGCAGAAAACAAACTTGATTTCTAAATCATCCATTTTCTTTCATGCTTTCATGAATGTTCAACATATCTGTCACCAAAATTGTTAGAGTACTTTGAATGTAAGCACCATGGTGGAAGGTGTGTATCTTTCTTGTATATGTTCATTGCTCAGTGGATCCTCATTCATGAGTGGGACTCCCACACACTATTGTAATATGTAACCAAAACAACAGGTATTTTTTTTAATATCGAAGTATTTTAATATGCATTCTGTGAAACCCTTCTACTTGCATCATCATATAATTCTACTCTGGTTTTGGAATTAATGATAACCAGAAGCGTACAATGGCAACTGAGTATGCTGGTTCTCTATCCAACGAAACTAAGAAAAAAAAAATTTCTTTCTGCATTTTAAGTCTAATACCTCTGCAGCAATTTTTCTATGTCTACTCTACAGAGGCTATGCATTCTGACAAAATATTATTGTAAAACTCAGAGTATATGTTGACTATTTGTGGCTAGTACATGTATTCTTTATGGCTGCTGGTCAACTGAGATTTCGTGAGCACAGGCTTTTTTATACGTCAATGTCTCCCTGCCTTACCCTCCTAAAGAAACCCCACCAAAACAAAAGAAAAAAACCCTGCTTCTGCTGCATTTATCAAGACTACGACAAATGCAGCAAACACACCCACCCCCACCGATGAATACATAAGTCACTTTGAAATGAAAAATTTCCGTTTCAGTAAATACGCTGCACTGTAAAGTAGTGAACTTTCACTGGAGAGCAGCTTAGTCACTGCAGTTATTGTCTTATTACAGAGTCCTAGGCTGAAACATGATAATATGGCATTTACTGATGCATCGTATTCATTGAGAGAGAAAGGCCTGAAAGACAGATACAGTGGGGAGAGCAGCAGTAAGAACAACACCTGCTATCTCAAGCCGACTGCTAAGCAGCCAACGTTTTCACTGCAGCTCTCGCCCTTTCGCACAGGCAGGGGTTTCCTCAGGATCACAGCAGACACACGGTGCCATCGCCTTCTGAGAAGAGTTGGCAGCCTGAGGGAAGCCATATAAACTCTGGTAAAAAAATTATTTATAACAAGAAAATTACAGTACTGATGGTTCTCCATAAGTAGAAAGCCCCAGGAATTTCTACCTATCTCAAGAATGTGGGTGGTTTTGTTCTTCAAGTACTTTTCCTACTGATCTTACAGGTATAAAAAGATATTGACCAACTATTGGCCAGTGCATCTTGAGTAAACCCACCATTATGCAGGAGGTCTTTTCAATGGGGAGGAGGAAAAGAGAAAAGTTTAAAAATGAGCTATTGAGAGATTATGTAGTTTGAATTCAAGACAATGGTATGGCCAGTGCAACACAAACTGATAATCTTATATAGCAATCACCTCCAAGAGTACAAAGGAGTGTTTCCAAGTTTGGGGATTTGTTTTGTAGTTTTTTGGTTGATTCCTTGGGTTTTGTTTGGTTGGTTTTTTTTTTTAAATAAACCAAACATAATAGAATCACTGATCTATCAGACATGCTGCATCAACACTTACAGACTAACTGCATACATTATGTTTCAAAAAATATTTTCTACTGGAACCTTATTCACTCCACTTCTATCAGGACAGTAAATCGACCCCATGCTATTGCAACTTACTGTTTGAAATCTGTTTTTCTCATCAATAAATAGTTTTAATTGTATGTACACAATACTGCTGTAAAGGTAAGCAAATCCAAAGTGAAACTGGCAGAGGATAAACTGTAACAAGAGAGATCCTGAGAGAGAACTTCCAAGCAGATAAGTCTGTAAATGTGTCAGTAAGCCCCTAGGAAGAACATTATTTTACAGCAGCCTCTGCTAGTTCCTCTGTGAGCCGCCACCCCAACTCTGAATACAGCATCGTGACACCAGCCTCTGCTATAAGAGAGATGCAGAAATCTCAGCAAAAACCTGAATGCACTTTTTTCTTGTATGTGGAAAGAGCAGTCTAAGACAGAGTTAAATGTTAAATTTTAATAACTGTTGTGCATAATAACAAACCAAAAAAGACTGTATTTTAATTTAGTGGAAGACTAAACTTATTCAAACTTTCCCCAACTTATTCATCTAGAGAGAAGTATTTGGCAAAGTGATTTATTTGCTTGCACCACCTAGTGGGGTTTAGCTTAATCTACCAAAACAGTCAGAGCTCAGCCGTGTTCCTACTTCGTGACATTAGTGACAGACCACATTTTCTCACAACATGCTTAATATTTTAAGCCTGCACAACTCACTAACAGCACTAAACTTCTAAATTTCCACACATCTGTAAAAACATAGCACAAAAAGATGCTAGAAAATAATTCCTATTTTGCTTGTTAAACAAGTTCAGCAGGAACTTGAGGTATGTCATACAAAACTATTTCAAAATGTAACATTTGAGCTTCTAACTTGTAATACACATCAATAGTACCTCGTCAGAGCATACCATACAATACCTCAATAGCCTTAGCAGATGGTGTTATGTAGTAACAAGGCTGCACACTGAGACTTAGAATACAGGGCTTTTGGATCAAACCTCTGGCAGAGGCAGGCACACGGTGCAAAGGGCTCTGCAGGAAAGAGGGCTCATCAGGGAGCAGCAACCACCCGTGCCAGAGTCCAGCTGCAGCAGGAACAAACACCTGCACTGCTTTTGGCACAAAGGTTCCTGGTTGCTCCACTCCAGTTGGTGCTTCTAAGTTGGCTGGTTAATAATGCTCTGCCCTGACACGAAACTTCACTACATGAAGTCCAGCCACGCTGGAAAAGTCCTCAGGACAAACCTCAACCTGATACAGACAAGAATTCACTAAATATTTAAATACAAGTCCTAAACGGCATAGGTGAACTGATCTAGAATGCATTTTTCTCATAGTTTTTCCTTAAAAAATATATACATACTGTAGTAGGAAGTCTGTTGCATTTAATCTGGAGCATAAATCATGCCATAAAGACACTACAGAATGTTTTTCAGATGAGACAATTAAATAAATAAGAGATCAGTGCCAAAGTGTTTCTAGATCTCCTACTTGTTTTCCAGAGTAGGGACGTTAAGCATTTACAGAAATTCACACCACCTTCCTTCTTTACAACATTCACTATTTCATTATTTCAGCTTAATCAGTATCAGTTCTCATTTTAATGCAGACATATATTTGTAACTCATATAATATCAGAGAAGAAAAAAACCCCTATGCCCACTTTACAATAAGGAACTCATCACAAGGGTTTCATTTGGATTCACAGGAAGACTTTGAGGAATAATGCAAAACTTTCTACCCTTCTATAAACCTCCATAGGACAAAAGAGGAGAAGAAAACATTTTCATTTCACAGTGGTTTATAAAACAACCAAAACCTGTTTTTTCAGAAACAATGCCTTTTTTTGCCCAGAAGAAACAGACACTAGTAACAACTGAACTGACGTGTATGCAAAGCCCCAGGCTATGGTACTGTCTAGGACAGTTAGGTATTATCTAGCACTATATGACAGAATCAGATTCTAACAATATCAGAAGATAACTGTGTCACAACCAGACAGACACCACTTCAGTCCTTTGAAGAGAGGGCAAGAAGTGAGTCAGACTGTATTTTAAAGAAAGGATAAAGTGGTTTTTGTTTCCCTTTTTGTACTCAAACTTTTCAACTATTTCTATACTCATACAAAGCACTCTTTCAGGAAAAAAACATTAAAGTGCACTTTTCATTTCCATAGTTTTCTTATTTGCTTAAGGTTTCAACATGGGCTGTTTCACTCTATGAGGGCTAAGATCAAATTTAAGACTTAATAGCTGCATAGGAAGTAGAAAAGAAACAATGCTTGCAATCTTATCCCATGTACATTTGATGTTCACCCACATAAAAATCTAATTCTGCACAACCGTGAAGCAATATATAGGCAAAACACCAGGCTTCATATCCAATATCAAATCACTGTAGAATGCTGACTCCATTCAAAAAGATTAAAAAGACAAAAAAAAAATCAAAGCTCAGCCTTTAAATTAATGACTGGTATCAGAACACAGGTTCAGACACAAAGGCACAGACTGTACACGTTATTTTACGTAGACCTGTTATATATGGGTAACCCTCACCCCTAAAGTTACCAACACTACTCTTTCTTGAAATTTTGATGGCCAAGAATTTTAAAGCTGCTTTTGCCACTCCTTACTGAAAGGAGTACCAGCTGGACAGCTGACCCAACGTACCATCCCATGAAGAACTTGGAGGATTCCCACTGTGGGATCACTTTTATGAGGAAGACTTTTGGTCATGGTTATATCACTAAAGGCATTTTCAGAGCCTATTCTACCACTCAGGTTAAGACTGCAGTTACTGAGAAAACCATCCACAGGGAAGAAACTAAGAAAAAAAAAATTCATAAAACTTTTACTCATTTTTCCATCAAATTCACAGAAGTATCTCCTTAATAGAGTCTAACAGACTCCAGCACTAAAACTTCTTTATTAATAGTGGTCCTCATTTTTATTTTCAAGACAATCAGCTGCTTATCAGGGATTTCTAAGTGATAAAAGCTGAGTATTAATCATATTTGCCTTAAAATTTCATTTTTATTTTTTAATGCTCTATGAAACAGCCCTCATATTTTCTGTTACATTTCTCCTCTCTTTACTTAGCTTCTGTCTAAAGCACTGGTGGTTGCTATGGAAACTTTGGCTTTTTTCCCCCACTGTTCATGCAGGTTTTCATCAAACCCAATGACTTTTTTAATCTTATCTCCTCTATAACAATAGTTCCTTGACTAAGGTGCTGCATACTGTACCAGATGAGAATCCTGCTATTTCACCGTAGCAACCGGAAAAATGATGTTTTGCTAAATTTTGAAAACTAGCAATTGAGCTGGGGGGTTTTTTGTTTGTTTTTTAAATGTCCGAGTACATTTCTTTCTTTTAATCTGAACATCATTCAGGTAAAATTAATGCACCAGTAAATGTAAGATGAAGTAATTTTTATAAATAGTAACACTTGAGAAACAAAAGACCTTGTGGGTAACATTTTTGAAAGAAAATTAATCCTTACTGTTTCATGTAGACTAAGCAGAACAAACTAAACACAATAAGAACTGAGTAATTTTCTGCAACCGCTAAATGTGCTACCACTGCAGATTACCATCAGTTCAAGTCTCCCTGTACTTCTGGTCACTTTAATAAAATATTTCTTAAGACTAGCACATAGTCTGTTATCAAGTTGGTCTCTAACCTACAGGAACAATCTGCATATGCCAACAAACAGATGATGTACATGCAAAGGCTTGAGCCAGTTCCAAACACTCTTCACTAAGATTCTGGTTTTAAATCTATTTTTCTGAGAATATTTACATTTAGGACTAAATCCTTCAATGTGGGTTTGTTCTTGAAGTTCTTCTTTTCCTTGAATTAACGCAAATGTGATGTTCTCTCAATATTTTCCACGGAACAACGTCATCTTTTTCTGCTCCACATAGGAAGCACCTCTGAGTATTTATCACCTTACTCACGACAAGTAACCCAAACACAGGGATTCAGTCAGGCCGAGCTGATTAAGCAATTACACAAAATTAATCCAACATACAGGACTGAACACTAAAAACATAAATCCACACCAAGCTATTAGCAAAGAGATTAACGACCTTGCTCATTAAATAAGGTCCAAAAGTAGCATTCCTGGACTAAAGTTTTATTCAAATATGGTTAATCTGCATCTAGCTCCCAGCTGTACTCTGGAATGCATGCAGGCAGGGCCATGCTGGGGACAGCTTGGTCCAGTTCAGCAGAGGAGGTTACTGAAAAAAGCTCTGGTAAAATTCATTCACCTTTAATACTGTCATCATCTTAAGCAATATCAATAATATGAGCAAAAAATAGAAAGGATTTACAAACTAATAAAATTAATATTTCATAGAATTCAACCCTGAGAATGATTTTGCATTAGTTTTTTTGGGGGGATGGTTTGCATTCAATATCCATTTGCCTCAACAATAATAATTCACATTTTTGACATACAGTATGGATATGGAAATTTTCCTTAATTTCAGGTTTTATAACCAGAAACACAATGTTTTCTGACTTGGGTAGAGGTATATTGCTGTTATTTCTGATTATATTGATTTCCCAATTCCCTCCTCTCCTATTTTTTTTGTGTTCAGTTTGAAAAGAAGCATACCTAAAAGTTACTCTTCTTTTACAAGGGCAATTACCACAGAGAATAAATAATCTACAATTTACTTCATTTCAGCAATTTCATTTCTTTGCAAACTTCTGGTGAAGTTAGCTTTATTACATTATTCTTTTGTATAATTGTGATTACATTTAGCAAAATAATCTGATTAGTAAACGAGCACAGTAGGGACAAAACGTGTTAATACATTAATTATTCCCTGTTTCAATTTATATTACACTAGCTTTACTGAGGCTTCAGTGCGATATGATGTGTACGTTGCGTATTCATTTGGCACATTAAAAGATGGTGGGATTTCCTCAGTAGGTGGAATTTCCTTTCTAATGATATCTGCATCAGCCAGGGATTCTACAGCTTTCTCTTATGCTCACAGCCAGATATAGGCAACAGTTGCACAGCGATTAGGTCTGTTCCATAGCTGCATTTTATAATATAACCACTGACATGTAAAATGAGCTTGCCCATTCCCCCCCCCACCCCTTTTATTTCCAGTCTCAATGTGTCTTGTAAAAGACTTCATTCTACATCCAGAGATAGAGGAAAGAAATAGTTAGAAAACAGTAAGAAACAATTATCTACGATATCTAAAAACTCAACTAAGTACCTCTTGGGTGATGTACTACCACAAATAAATTCCATGTCAGACTATTAATCACTATTATTCTAAGACACCTCTTGCATCTATTATTAGGAGCCATAAACCTCACATATGCTTACACAAAATTCAACACAGTAACAATATTTTAAGAACGGCACAGTAATTTTAAATGCTTTATGCTTAGTATTAGATGAATTTAACAATAATCATAATTTGGCACATAATTACCACACAACTCATGTATACTCCCATGGTTTTAAAGAAATAATTATGTTTGCATAAAACTCTGATAGTGCAACATAAGAATTTTGTGACCAGTAATGGAAGCCCTCTGTTTGCAGAATATGTACACCACCAGTACATGTTTTTTCCACACTCCACCACCAACCTGGAAGCATGTCCCTCTCCACAACCTTTCAACAGCCACCAGTGTTGCTGAAAGCATCCCCAAGAAGGGTAACTGGGGATGCTGTTTTCATAGTGCTGCTTAGATGTTTGCTCATTAGTAATGGTACAGACAAACACACATCACTTAAAATACAATAATTATTGCTATAAAATATTTAGAGCAACCACTGAACATAAACCCCCTCTGAATCTATGGCTTGAAGTCTTCCTGCCACAGCTCGTGTAATACTTTCTCTTGTCCTTCCTAAATTACTTTATAAACCCACAGATTAACATGCAGTCTAATATTTCACAGTAGTGCCATTAGATTCGCAAACCACATAGAAATATTTTGGTTTAAGAACAATTTTCTATCTAACCACATTTTTTTGTGCATAGAGTGTACAGGTCTAAAACATTACAGCAGAGTGCAGATTCATCCATTTTACAGATACACCATATATTTTTATGGACACATTTGTAAAAGCTCCTAAGCATCTAATAAGATAGAAGTCAGCTCAGAATATTTAGTAACAAACTACCCATTAGTAAAAGCTGTACCAGCAGGAAACCACACACAAAGGAAAAAGGAACTAGGGCTCTCTATTTGACAGCTAAGGAAGAAACAGAGGTTATGTCCTCTATGGCTGAGATTTAGAGCAGTTTCACTTAGTGGCTGTTCTGCTCCAATTCCCCAGATAAAATTTAGACCTACAGCAAGCAGTCTTCATTCCTATTTTATTCTAGCGGGAAGTCATGGTTCAGACTCTTAAGTAACCAATAGAAAAAAAAAAAAAACACACTAGTCAGTGGGGAACTATGAAGCTTAAATATTATGTTACAGTTAAATTGAGACAAACCTTACAGTAACTACAGGGTTCATCATATTCTCACAAACTGAGTCATAAATTGCTAAATATGTAGAGATGTAACTTTTGTCCTACTATTTCAAACAGAAAAAATATTACTGAAATTTCAGAGCAGCTGAAACATGCCTATGGCAACATGTCTGACTTGCAGGTAACACAGGACCAGAAATCATCCAGGAATACAAGTAACCCTTTCTGATTTTTCTCTTATTTGAATTATTTAATACACTTATAATATCATATACACTACCCCACCTGTCAAATTTAAATAGCTACTGTGGAACTAAAGGAAAAACATACTCTTATCTGCTTCTTTCACAGTTTACACATAAGTAATCTTTCCAATTGCACAGAAAATCTAACCACTCCTAGAGCGCTCCTATAGCACTGTGCTGCTCCGGAGGAAATTCAGATGTATAATCTGCAAGCCAGATTTGTCACTAGTTTAGGAAGGCTTTTGCCAGCAGAACCGTTGCCCTGGGCCACAGTTCCAGGAAGGCAGCCATGGGGAAAACATGCTGGCACCACGCAGCCCCAGCCCTCCTGTGCTTCTCAGAGCCCACATGTGGGGTCTGCGCAAACTGAAAAGCAAGTCCTGCCGTCCCTTCAGCCGCTCTGGCTAGCACAGCCAAGCCACAGATTAACTCTGCCCCCTCCATGGTACAGCATCCCCAGCAAGGAGCAGAACGACCATCTGCTCTCTCCTTGCAGCAAGCCTCCCACCCAGCGAGGGCAGTAGGCTCTGCTGGGCCAGCAGAGGACAAGTTTAACAGATCAACAAACTACCTGGGACCAGCTTCCCTACGGATACATAACGCAGGATATGCATTTTAGCAGCTTACTCTGATCGCCAATTTGGCTTTTGGAAGGAGAATAAATGAGCCCAGCTTTGGCTTAAGAACAAGCAATGTCCCAGGCCAGCCAAACCACTTTCGGTAATGGTTAACTTGATGAGGATATTCAGGTTCCTAATGTCACACGTGAATTCAAACTCTTTGCAGAGTAAGTAGGAGAGGTAGCCCACTTCCACAGAGAGCCCTTCCACACACCTTCTGAAGCTGTACGAACCCAAATGTCTGCCATCATTCATCACTGAAAAACCAATAATCTAACAAACACTTTTTTAATATTGAGATAAGAAACATAATAAGAGTGAAAATGTACCATCAATTTAAAGATTACAGTCTGTTGAAGATTATTTTGAAAGATAATCAGAGTTCTTCCTATCCTTCAATTAGTGTCTAGACATGTACCAATACATGGCCAGTATTATTCGGTCTTTTCGCCTGCATTGGGTCCTTGCAGAATTGATTTTTTTAAATTATTTTTTACATAGCAATTACACAGAGAATTACACAGAAAACACCACTGTAAATTTAAAAATCCAGCAACAGGAGACAGGAAGAAGGCGCAGCATTGTTAATTGCTTCTGATCAACCATTCCCTTACTATTGGAACAAATTTGTACGTCAGCTAGACTTCAGCAACAGTTTTCTTTTTTAACCAGTAGGAATAGAAAATCAAAATAGCTATCATACAATTCAAGCAACTTATGACAAACCAACTGTGAATACCAATGCTCAACATTTATTCTTCCCTTCCCCACAGGAAAGGAAATCCTAGCCTCCAATGTGTTCTTGCCTTCTCTCAGGAACTACTGGATCGAACCATTCATGCCTGAAGGCTCAGCAGGGGCAGGAGGGAGACTCACTCTCCCTCTCCAAATTTGCTTCTAAATCCTCATTCCTGCCAGTCACCAGAACGCTATTCAGGCAATGCTGTGCTCTCACTAAGTCCATATAGTAGGAACAAAGTGAAAGTGGAATTCCCTAAACAATACTGGTGGTTTCAATTTATATTTTCTGGAAGTTCAATGATTTGAACCCTCCCTGCATCCATGTGAAACATAAATATTGTTTGGTTATATAAAGACCCAGTAATTTCAGTTTGCAATGAAAATATGTTTGTTCCATTTATGATATGAGAATACACTGGTTTCAGTGGTAATAAATTCTGGTGCTACATTACAAAATATGAACACGCCTGTACACATACACACACAGTAGGACTTTCCAGTTCATTTTGTGAAAGAGAAACCCTGTGTGTCTTTATGTTCCAAGCTAGATCTGACCTCTAGGCAGATGACTAAGGGGTTTTCATGCTTTTTAGGTCTTTTTCAATATTTTGTAAAGTTGTTGTCAATTTATTCTTGCTTTTTGAACATTAACTGTCACAACGGAGACAGGCTGTCAGCATTCTATGAAAGCTGAACATCCACAGTTGCCACTATATTCCCTTGCAGCCCCAGTAACCTCCAAACTGGAGCCAACTGAATTAAGATTGCTAGGATTCTAAAGACACTACAACACATCCAACCCCTGAATAGCTTTTCTTCCAGTGTCCTTTGTATCCCCCTTTCGTCTTTTTTTCTTTTTACACGTCCAGGGGATGAAAAACACTCTATTGTGTTTCATTGTTTTTTGTTTGCTTCTCCTGGTATCTCCCGTTTCTCCAACAACAAACCTTCATACTATTGTGGTTCCCTGCCTGCAAAAACACTGAATAAATCCCATTCTGCAAAATATTCTTTGTTTACAGAATTATTTTCTTTTCCTGAAAGATCAATCTTGCCACACAGAAAATATTCTGATGTCCTACAAATTTCATACAATAATCTCAGCAGTAGCTTGAGCACTTTGGTAGACATAGCCAGCATCTGTTATTTCCCCTCCCACCATTTCTATAGATTTCTGATACTCCTGACCAAGCACATAAACCAATCTAATTTTGTAAAATAATATTAAACAGTGTTCAGCACACCACCTGTAAATCCACTTCGTTATATGATCAGAATCGTCTTTCATAATCACCTCTAGTGTTCTTTCCATCCTTTGATGCAATTATGACTTCCTTGCTCTCCAGTTGCCAGAAATTCACACTAGTCTATTCAAACAGCTAACTAGATAGAAAAGAGATGTCTAACAGTACCCCAATGCTTTTTTTGGAGCTCAGCTCTTCTCACTACTCACACTTTTTTTGCTGAAGCACTAGGGCCCTCAGTATGCTCACTATGAAGCATAACCTCTCAGAGTGTAGCAGAGCCTTCAGAAACAAGCAGTGCAGGGAAACACCGCACCATCTTCCAGACCATCATGCGCCTTACCAAAATCAACAACAGGGCTTCAAGGACTTGTTTATAATAGTTCTAAAACAAGAACTTTAGTCCACCAAACACCTGACTTGAGAAAAGTCTCTCCTATTGGGAGGGCTGGGAGATGCAGATAATTTTATGGTCTTTTAGCCATCAGTTATACAAATGTGTTGTGAAAGCAGAATGCTCCCTTCTCCCCCACAGCTTTGGACAACACATGAAATTTCAGTGGCAGAAATCTCTGACCATCTGGAAGGTAATCCCCCAGGCACTTTCTCCCCCACAGCTTTGGACAACACATGAATTTTCAGTGGCAGAAATCTCTGACAATCTGGAAGGTAATCCTCCAGGCACTCAAAAAACAAGTGCAGGCTTTTTCACAATATCGAAACGGGGAAAAACTAAGAGCATTTGCATATGTCTTAATACCATATTAAAAAAAAAAAAAAAAAAAAAAAAAAAACAAAAAACCAAACCAACCCAGCAATGTTGTTTGAGCACTGGAGGCTTAATAGCTGTGTGCCCAGATTAATTTCTGGGGCATATGGAATGCTAACGTATGCTTGGCCACTAAATTCCAAAGACCTAACAGTCCCATAATCCCTGTTTCAATCTGCCTGTTCACTCTTTGCCCCCAATTTTTCTACTTCCTAGAAATTTTCTTCCTAATCACACAAAAAGTGTATCTCTAACACACATCAACAGCAACTTTTGACAAGAAGTAAATAATAGTAACAGAATTTTATTGAAATTATAATGCTGTCTCAAAGAGCTGAAAACATGCCAAAATTACATGAAAATATTTCCTGGTCAGACTTATGCCAAATACTACAGCTGTCTGCATGGTCTTCTTGAGCAGCGACACATAGTACACAACTACAGAAGTACCTGTAAGAACAGACGTTAATTTGTATTTAGCACCTGGACAGCAAAGCAAGAAGAGCAAGCCAGGACCTCCATATAAAGAGCACTACAAAGATGAAGCAGCACTTCAGGAGCCTAGAATTATAGAGCAGCCCACTCAACTGCAAAAATAATAGTAGATAAAGATCACACAAGGGACAAGAGGTGAAGAAGAAATAACAAGACAAAATAAGGATACTACATAGGAAAGATAAAAAGGAGTGGGTAAAGGAAAACTAAATAAAAAACCTAGACTGAACACCCTATAATTTCTGGATATTCTCAGCTATCTAGATTGTCAAAATCTACTAGATTTACTTAAGACCTTCCTCTAAATCTGCCATGCAACAATTTTAGACACTACCTGCCTATTACCTAACACCATGTGTACAAGTCAACTGGCACGTCCAAGTGACTTATGAAGAACATGTCGCTTCTAGACTTGATTCAAAAGCTGAAGTTAACAAAAATATTGCCATTGACTTGCACGTGCTTCACAGCACCTCTACAGACCCAAGAAGTTTGTTTTGATGTCAATGCCTACTAAAATTATACATAGGAATGTAAGTTCAGCAAAGTAGCACTCTACTGAAAACAACATGAAATGACAGAAGCACAGCCTGGTACTAACAGTTGGAGATTTCTCATACAAAAAAATGCAGGATGCCATACAAAACCCCACTAAAGTTGGAGGAAGCGGGGGAAAAAGAAAAAAAAAAAAAGCATAACAGCATAACATCCAAGACCAAAGAAAATCTGACTCAAGAGCTACCAAAATCTGACAAAAAGCATGGTCAAAAAAAATCCTTTCAAATTAACAATATATTGTTCAAAGCTGCTTTTTAAAATATCCTGCTAAATAGGGACTGTAATTACCAAGCATAATACTTTAGCATATTTAAAGTCTTCCCAACACAATTTATACCTGCAGTTCCTTTTGTCAGTCATCCTTACTTATTTTATACTGATGTTATACTAGTGAAATTGTACCCTCCTATATAATTTCTCCTACTACAGCCTTCACCTTTAGTTGCATTGCCTTGAAAAGTTATTTTACACTAACAGGTATAGGAGCATTATGTACACATGCATATGTATATATAATGATCTACCTCTAGATAAGCAAATAAAACCCAAACACATTTACAAAATACTTTAAGAAATATAACAATAACATTTAAGGGCAAATATTAGTTCAACCATCTTCTTTCATTACTTGTGGACTATTAAAAGACACATGGATCAAAAAATCCACACTTACAGATTTATTATGCTATAATAGGGATACATTAGGGGAAATGTATAACTGATTGTAACTGATTAGCATGTGTCATGAAAAAAATTATGAAATCCATCTGAAGATGTTTCCAGAAAAACAATGCTACTTGGAATTAAGAGCTTCATAATCCCACTGCCAACTCAATACAGATTAGTAGAGGCCTGATGATTTATAAATACTTTTTCTATTTACATATTGCTCTGAAACCGAAACACAATACATCTCCACAAGGCTGCTGTCCAATGGGAAAAGTGGAAAACAAAAAATCTCACCTGATCCCCTCAAATTTACACCAAACAACGGAAAAAGTTCAGCTGCTCCTTTCCTTCCCCATCTCCAGTAATTTCCCACTAATCACACAGCGGGGCGAAGGGATGGGCACCACGCACCCCACCACAACCACCCTCCCTCT
>NW_010112561.1:67903-89231 GCF_000699245.1 Pterocles gutturalis | reverse complement strand
TGTTACAGCACTTTGGCAGTAACATTGTAAGAATAGTTCGAGGTACTATTTTAAAATTATTTAATTATTTTTTTTTAAAATAATTTTTCATTATTTTTTTCCTTTGGAAAGCCTTGTCGCAGTGATTGTGCACTATGACCTTGTGGCCTTATTTAACCACTTCACTTGTATTCTGTTAATCTGTGTGCATAAAAATAAAATAATTCTGCTCAGTTTCACTTAGTACAGAAAATAAGAACGCTGAGCCTCCCCTGCTCCAAGGTTGGCTGCAAGTGGAGAAAATATATCTTTATTTTCAGTAATCTTTTTGTCCAGAGTTGAGTGTCCTTTTGTCAAAGGAAAAAAAATATTTGCTTTGTTCAGTTTCACTCAGTGAAGAAAGGAAGAGTGATAAAAGAGAAAGGAAGGAGGAAGAGAGAGATTGTTAAGTTTGCTGCCAAGCGAATTAATTTCTCTAGATATTTACAGTTTAGCACCCACCTTTCAATTTATTGACTATGAATTTCAACATTTCATACATGTGTCTCATGAGTGGTACTGATTTAGAAGCTTTCCTCCAGGTTTATTTTAGATTGCAGAGTTACTGTGCTTTTCAGAAGAGCTCCCTCGAATTTCTGTCGGTGCTGCCTGGGGTTTGCCCTTGGTTTCTAGTGTTTACACACCCAGGCAGGCCATGGGGAGATAAAAGTAACCAAAGGAGAAGCATGGGTTTCAGAAGCAGCTGGAATACCCCAGTTTTCAGTGTGGCCTGTGAGTGGCGGGAAGGGTCGTGCACTGGCCAGGGCGCTGTGCGCTGAGGGGCTGCTGTGCTCGCTGAAGCTGGCTTCACCTGAAATGCTGGTGGGATTTCCATCTCTGTAAAGTAGTTTTACTGGCAGCCTGGTTTTAAATGCTGACTAAAATAACACCCCATAAAAGTATATGAGATGTCGAGTTTCTTTATACTCTTTATATGAACTGGGTGATGTTTTCTGTTTTCATGTGTCATGCTTTGACTTTTTATTATGTGAATAATGAATGTGAGAAAAGTATCTTTTATTTCTCTGTTTACCAAAGCCACTATTTTACAGAATTTCACAGCAATTTTCAGTTAGAGTACTAGACAGGTCTATCCTCTCCTTCTGAACGCCACTACCATTTCTGTGCCTGTTCACCTGTCATTAAGCTCACACATCCTGACTCTCTCACATGAAGGCTGGTTGCCATGGAAAGAATTGTGATCCCATAAATGAGTATATTCTGTGTAAGAGAAACTCAAACATAGATCTGATACTATTCAAACAATGTGGAGAAAAACACATGAAAGAATGGAAGCAAATAATGTAGAAATGAATCTGCATTTACTGTTTGATACTCAGATATATTCAAGATGTTTATACTGTAGCATTACATCGTCTTGTGCATACTCTGAAATATTGATTATCCAGTCTGAAACAGTAAAACATAACACTGCACTTTTGCGAAGAATTTTGAGTTACTGATTCAACTACAAATGAAGCCTTCTTTTTTCTTTTTAATCGATTGTATTTTTGTGTATTTGCAATACAAAAACAATTACACATGCTTTATATGGCAGAGTGTCCTTTGGTTTTGGTATAAATTAATCATTGTCATTCCATTGTGCTATAAAGGAATGTATTTTGTTTTTCATAAAGCTGGACACCCTAATGCTATTAAAGGAAATTGTTATGTAATAAAATAGTACATGCTAGTGCTGACTTAGGAATGCGAAATATGTGACACAATTTTGAATTTTTTATGGCCTGATGTTTTCACTATTTTCTCTTGAGAAAGGTAATTAACTTGTTATTATATATCAAATTGGTAATAAAATGAGAGTAAGTAATTTGCTTTATGTATTGTATTAGTTCCATAAGATAATTGATTGACATGAAGGCTGATATTTGGCAAATATTTTCCTTGGGACCTCTGTACATTTTTTTTTTCCTTAAGTAAACCACCAATGTTTAGCTGAATACATTTAATGGTGCTATACTCCAAATCCTTATTTGTGCCCTGTATAAGTTTGTGTTTATAGTGTACCACATGCCATGTTCTTAGTGGTTATGCACCTGGAATCCTGGTGTGAATTCACAGACAACCACCACAAAGTGGCAAGCTTAACTTCAAAGGAAAGCTGTCTTTACTGTTTACACCAAGCTAGTGAACACTCAGAAACCGGAGTAAAGACAAGGTTTTTGCTTTCCTTTATTTTTTTTTCCCTTATTTCCTTCTCAATACATTATTTCCTGTGGATCAGCTCTTTTAGACTTCTTGTTTACAACCACAGCATCACTGTGTCTTTCACAGGAAACTGGAGATTCATGAGGCCTTATTCTTGGTGTCTAATGAAAGTTCAGCCTTTCTGACTGGAAATCTAGAGAGCTGGGAGAGTGAACATTGAGTTTAAGGGAGAAAGAATGTGTTTATGGTAGAGCGCTGTAAGTGGCTTTGTTCCAGTACTGCTGTAAAACCTTAAATGAATAGAAATTAAACCTGTGGTGCTATTATCTTGGCCGTGATTTCACTATCGGATCAAGATTAAAGAATGTTCACACGTTTCTGTGAAGTTCAGTATTGCTGTTTAGGTAAATCTTCAGTTAATTCCCACGCAAGTTTATAGTCAAAGGTCTCTGCAAAGCATTTGATGGTCGAATTTGGAAATCATGAATGTTCTCATCTGTTTGTATCTTTGTAAGAGGAGTACCAAGAAACAAACAAGAGTGAGCTGAATTTTGGAGGTGTCCTTTGTATCCCACCAACACAAAGACTTCGTTATCAGGCAAAAAGGATCTCCTTAGGGAAACAGAAAAATAAAAAGAAGGCTCTGCAGATTGGTTATTTTTTTGCTGTCTGTATGATCTCTGCTCTTTTCTGGAATTATACTTTTCTGTGCCAGAGAAACAGAATTTCTTAGTTCACTTAGGCAGTACAAATTTGGAAGAACCGAGGTAGTCAGTAGTAGTCTTTTTCCCTTGAAGTCATGATCTTTTGAGGCTAAGATTCTGTCATGCTGTAGGCTGAATGTGGAGGGAGTAGGTTGTATTTCCTTATCGTTGCTCATACTGTCCAAAACCTAGCCTGGAGACCATTCCAGGTGACTGCAGTGACAACATTTAAGAGGTAGAGATAAACCCATAGGTCATGGGAAAAATATCCCCCTTACACATCTTAATTCAAATTCTAAATATTGTATTTTGACCCCAGCATATTGATTACAGTGCATTTTCTGGGTATAAAAAGTCTAAACAGCTACATGCCTGTGAATGTGTGAAAAAAAAGGTGGAAGAGACTGGATCCAGTTGATGTGTAGTAGGATCTGTTTAATTGTATGTATTTGAAGAAATTAAGTAGAGAGAAGTACCTACTGACAAAATGACAGTTGCATTTTACTGATGTATGACTATTTTTAATGTAGTCTAAGAAAAAAAATTATATGCTCACATCACAAGATTGAAAACAAAATGTGAATAATGGGAGGTAGAAAATCAATATGAGGGTTATTTTTATGAAGCTAGGTATTTTACCCAATTTAAGAAGCAACTCATCCTTATCATAAGGGGATGAACTGGGGAGGCTTTACAAATAATCCTTCAGGTGATTGTAGGAAGAACACTCAATTAATTGAGCAGACATCTTTGTAACACAAATTTTGTATACTGTAGTGTACAAATTATAAATGATAAAAAAAATGATAAAAGTTGGAAAATTAAGAGTTTTTTGTCAACCTTTCTGCAGTTCACATTAGGACAAAATAAATGACCTGAGAACCAGGAAAACTGAACAGAATGTATATCAGTATAGACCTGAGACATACTCAGGAATGACAGACTAGACAGGCTGAAGTCAACTGTGTGTAATAACTTAGAAGTTGTTTTAAGTAACAGACAAGGCAACCTCTGAAATGTGAAGTTCAGCTGAGGTTTAAAAAAAGGCAGATCTGACAAAGATTCTTAAAAAGTGGACATGGTGATTACTAATAAAGTAGATTTTAAGGTAAAGAAATCTAAAATGTTTCTAAGTTTGTTAACTGAATATCTGTGAGTGGAGGGCTGTGTTTTATTTATTTAGGAGTAAGGGTGACTTTCTACTTTGGAAGTATTTGTGTTGGTACTATGTTCTTTAGTAACCTAAGCCATAAAGAGCTGTTATTCTCCTCATTAGTATGAGCTGAACGCCTGACAATTTAGCTGACATGTTAGATATTGAAAAGACAAATTTCAGATTCACTTTTTGCAAATGGTCCTCTTGTGAAGCAGCCCTGTCTGAGTGAATGCAACTGAACCAAATTAATTGACATTTTAAAAAATGTCTTTATTCTTTGCTAAATTCACATTTTATCCTTAGTCCATGAAGGATCTCTGTACATCCAGAAACCATACTGTCTGTAGATTCACCTTGCAGGTTATGTCAGTAAAGAGGACTATAGCACGAAAAAATGCAGAGCCAGATCCTGTCCCATACTAGGAGCAAATAACTCCAGAGCACTTCGCTGGCTGTGTTGAGAAGCCAGTGCTGCTGTTTCTACCATACCAGCCTAGAAAGCCTGCTTTTTTGCATCACTTCTTCACATGCCAGGAGTCACTTTAATTTTAATTTGTATATTATTGGTTATAGTCTTGCTAATTACCTTTTAGCTGGTTTAGGTGTGGACTGAGGTATGTATAATACAGTATCCATATTATAAATGCAAATCTCCAGTGAAACACCTAATAGCATCTTAAAAAGTACATGTCAGTAGTCCATTTCACCAAGGTAATATTTGTCAAATACTTCCCTGAGACTTATTTGCTTTCCGGCCTTACATGGCAATCTGCCCCTCTTGTCTCATACTGTTATGGCTTTTCAAAACTGTCACAAATGTTGACAGTAGTCTCCTTTTCTATGGCTTTCTCAATTCCTCACTGACCAGCTTGCAGGTGCAACTATGAGCAACAGTTTATGTGAAAACTAGATGAGAATGCTGTAATATAGGAAGAGCAATGGGTCAAAAGTGAGGAGAGGAGTGAGTTTGGAAAATGCTGGTAGGTCAAATTCAAGTCTTTCTTTGTCCTTCCATGCCAAATATTGGAGTCTGGAGTGCCCTAGAAGATCTTAGAGTTAGACGAAAGAGATGAGAATAATTGACATGAAATGAAAAGTTTTTCCTTGACCCATCTGCTTTTGTGAAGTTTTGTCCTGGTTATTAATTGGCAGCAGTTTTTTCTTTATAGAGGGTAAGCTCCCCCAACCAGACAAAGAAAAAGCCTCAAACTTCTCCTAAGTGCAAACTAGAACTACAGAGTCAGAAATGAATTCATTTCTTTGTTTTCATGCCACTGAAAGGGAACAAGGATATGTAGAGATGTATGCCACCGAGAGGAAAAAAGTTGACGTTCAGGCAGTTTCATGTTACAATCTATTTGAGGCTCAGAGAAAATGTGAACTGATTCATATTTCCCTGATAGTTAATTAGGTTTATTGTGGGAACAGGACCCTTTTATTGGAGAAATATAAGTTGGAGAATATCTATATTTGCTTAACTGGTAAAATAACTGTGGTTGTTCTCTTCCTTTTCTTTAGGTGTGTGGCAGACTCTTCATGTCTGGCTTCTTGGTGTGCTGCATTAAGTTTGCTGTCACTAACATGCTTTGATTCTATCTTCTGCCTAATTACAAGTCCCCAAAAGACACATGGATATTCCCTCTTCTCTTTCAGAGATGTTGGTTGTTGTTTTTTTCTTTTATGGAGAGGAAGGGAAAAAGATATTGTTTGTCCAAATAATAACACTAGAGGCTAACCTTATGGAAAATAAAGTATGGAAATTAATCCTACCTTGGAATATTTGAATTGCTATGAAGACATTTGTGGCCTATCATTCATGTTGAGCATAAAATCCTCAAACTGTAAATCCTAACTATGTTTTTTATTTTTTCTTCATTAAAGACACACAGAAAAACTTGCATGTCTCTTAGTGACATCCTGAATATGTTTACATATGAGACACTCTCTCCAAAATTAAACACTAGCCTGGAATAGCAATTAAACAATGGGAAAGGGAATATACAGATATTGTTTGAATTAAAGGAAAATGTGGACATTCCCTTTGTTCCCTGACAAAGTTTATTTGAGAACACTCAAACTATTAAATATAGAAGTAAGACTTGGAAAAAAAGAGCATGTAATGAAAGGCCTTGTATTCAGACATGTTCATGCTTGAATTATTTTCCAGTGAAAATTACTGAAAAATACTTTTTTACTTTCCATGGAAAAGAGCTACCCTTACTTTATTTTTGATGCAATAACTAACCCCACATTTTTCAAGAAAGTATTTTATCTGCAATTCAATGCTTTGGCACTTGTTTTAAGAATGCAAATCAAGAACAGGATGTATTCTACTGTAGTTTTCTGAATAAAAGTTTAGGAATTATAATTGAAAATTTTTCAAGTTTTCAATTTTCAAGGCTAATCTCAAGATAGACTTGTGTTATTTTAATTTCATGTTTGTATGCTTAATGCAGTTACACCTTTTATATTTCCACTACTTTGCTAAAAATAATTTTAAAAAAAATCAAAATAAACATTTAAGTTTGATACTGTTATTTAACATTGGTAGTGGTGGCCAGCCTCCAAGTGGAATTAGTGATTGTAAAGTATTCAGTTTAGTAAATAGAAAGAGACATTAATTTTTCAGAAAGTCCAGTTTCCTACATCTTAATAGGAAGTTTTGTTTAGAATGCCCCAAGTGGAATGCCCACAATCACAAAAACTTTTTTTGTTTCATGTCCATCTCCGCAGGTAGTAGAGGAAACCCAAGAGGAAAAGTCCAACTTTCTCAGCTTTACCAAAGGGACCTGGGAGTAGAGGCTTGACATTGCGTGTGGTACAGAATGGCATATCTCTAGAACACGGAAGGTAAGGCCTTCATGTGCAGGGTTTTTTTCCAACTAATTTATTCTTTGTATCTTAAGTATAATTGCCAATTCTTTGGCAATTTTGACCTCAGTAAACATCAGGTTGCACTTTGCTATGCAAAACAATCAAGAACCACTACTTTGCAGTGCAGCTCTGTGCTGTAAGTTTCTATTACTGTAGGTCAAGCTTTGAGCACTATGTTGGATTTGGAAAATATTTTTGAGTGAATATGCTATTTATAGAGACAGCAATGATTAAGGTCATGACGTGAAACATTAAAGGAATGTTTTAAACATTTTTATATGTCTCTTTTGGCTATGTGAAGGTTTTTGAATCATGTATAGACAGTTTACATCTTTGTAACACCCATGGCACAACTTAGATCTGAGTCAGCAGTTACCTAAATTGAGCAAGCATTTTTACTTGCACGAGGTTGTAAGCTCACATTTAATGCTAGATGTGCTGAGGATTAGGGAGTCATAAGCCTGCTCAAGTAGTTAGATTTGAATTGGGAACTCTGAGAGGGCATAAAAGGCTGTGGTAGTTGTTTTTTTAAGCATCTGTGTCACAGAGAAAATGAGGAATATCATGGCAACCTCAGAGGATGAGTTGATCTGCTTCTTTGCTGCTGTGTAGCTATAGAAAAAGGTTTGGTGAGCTAACACAAGCACATTTATTAAATAATCAGGATTTTTGCAAGATCATGTCTTGTAATGAAGATCTCTCACACACACAAATTGCAAAGTTCAGGCTCCAAAGTAGACTACTGTAGTATTGTTCCTTTCCATAGAAAAGGCTGCTTCTTTTGCCAGCTCATGTTGCAGTTTGCTGTTGTCATTAAATGTTCGTTAATAGTGAAAGCAAACCTTATAAATGTTTTCCACATTTGGACTGGGATTTAAGCCTCTGGACAATATAAAGTCAGAGATGGCACTGTCTCTCCAATGTTGCTGCATGGAAAAGTTTATGTCACACATTGTGAGGTGACTTAACTGACTTAAATGACAGAGAAGTAAGCTCTATATTCACGTGATCTATTATTAATAAAATATTCCTTATCAAGAGTACCAGTCACCTGTTTCATTGCTTTCCCATGATAAAGTAGCTTTTTGATTGGAAATAATGTCACAGATTGGTGCAAATTAAATATTCTCGATGTCTTACGTTCTTCTTACTGCATGCAAACTGAACACAGATGTGAACTGTAGGAAAGGGGCCAGTTTTTCTGTCAATTTGGCAGGCACTTTATGGAAAGCCTTACAGTAGCTGGCAATTTTGTGGACGGCAAAAAGTTCAGACATACTTTTGTTACATAAATGTGTATAGCATTACCCTTAATAAGATTTTTCTTTTTTCCCCCTCAAATGCTGTTCTAATTTGCAATAAGAGAGAGTGAAGACTTCCATGCTATTTTAGTCTTTGGGGTTTATTTTTTTTTTTTGTTTGATTTTTTTTTAATGTATGTGTCACTTTTATTAAGCTGAAAATGGCATTTTACATTGTAATAAAACAAAGGCAAATCTGATTTTATGCAGTTTACTGAGAAGACACACGAACAGAATTGAAATGTAAATTAGCACACAATGCGGAGAAATATCCTGAGGAGTTTAATGATATTTATATCACAATAAAACAAAATAGTATGTATAGATTTGAAATGCAACAAAGCATTCTGCACAAATAAGATGCATTCAATGCTGTCTGCATGGAGTTACATGTCTGCAAGCCTTTAACATTTTTTTAAATTTAGTAATGATAACAATATTAATTTGGTGGTGCTACACTTTTCTTCAGGGAAGTTATTGGGGATAAAATGGATTGCGGATGGACATGCCAAGTGCTACGTGCAGAAAGGAGTGGTCTTTTAAAATCAATAACCACTTAGTTTAAACCAGTAATTATCTACATGCATGTTTTGGGAATTACAAGTTTGTTATGTTTTAGTGAGATCTTGGAACAACTTGTGGCTAAGTCTGTCAGTACAGTAGACCACAGTCTTGTTATTTTTCTGTTTTTCAAAGTAGAGCATACACCAATATACAAATGCTTAAATGACATTGAAACAGATCTGCACAGAAAACAGTACCTTTCAGATTTTTTTCTTCTTTATAAATAATCCCAGTTGAAAACTCTAATAATGATTGAAAGGGCCATGAAAAGGAGCACTAACAAGTATCTAAAATACACTGATCTAAAGGATGCACATTTGCATTTTTGTTCAGGACACATATGCAATTGGTTGAATTCCATGGGGAACTGCCAGTGAAGTATTAGCAATTCTAATAATGATTGAAAGGGCCATGAAAAGGAGCACTAACAAGTATCTAAAATACACTGATATAAAGGATGCACATTTGCACTTTTGTTCAGGACACATATGCAATTGGTTGAATTCCATGGGGAAATATTGCCAGTGAAGCATTAGCAATGCTTGAGATCCCAGATAAATTTTTGCAGTTTTAATCTCAAACCATCCATGAAATACTTTCTTTCACCCCCCAAAAATCCTAAACCCTTCCTATTTAATTTTGTGTTTGAATCAGTTTCTTGATGCTTTACAGTTGTAATGTCCAGCTTATATCATCTTCAACTCCAGGGCCATTTAAGTGTGTGTGTGTATTTGTGTGTGGATGTGTATGCGTAGACAAACAAGACCGGACTCTTTCAAAGAGGTAAGCAATAGGAAGGGAGTGGGATTGTTTATCAAGATGCATAGGCCTAGAAGTAATGAGATGAAAATAGAAACAAAAAAGAGAAGACTGAGTGCTAGAAAATATGTCAAGAATTTTTAACTATGGGGTTTGGAGAACGTGGGAACTGATAAAAACCTTATAGTTCAAGGCATTTAGAACTCAACAGGCCTAAAGATTAGAAAATGGGCTTCAGAAAACAGCCCAACCGTGGAGGATGACACATTTTGGTGATGTAATTTACTTCTAATGTGTTTTCATCCTCTTTCACAGCTCTCTGGAGCATCCTTCTTTGGTCTGCACTGGACTAGGTCTTTATTGGCTGCAGACACAGCAACTGATGCTTCCTGTCTTCAGACCAAGCTCATTTTCTTTCTTCACATTGCTCTTTTGGTAATTATTCCATTTTGATAGTAAGAGGCTCAAGAGTATTCTAAGCCTTCAAAGAACTCTGTTACTACTACTGCAATGTATACATCTAGAGCTTGATGGGGAATCTGAGATTTGTTCTAGAAACATTAGCATTTGTATATTATTATGTATAGAGCTAGAATGAATTTTTCAGCCATCATTCATGATGGTAGAGATCTGCCATCCCATAAATGGCCTCACTGAAACTATGGAGTTACTCACAAAAGAGTAGCAGACATAAATCTTACTTCATTTTAGTATTAAAAATATAGTTGAAAATGTGGCATTTTATTTTGTTGAACAAAATCTGGAACAGTTCTGGCTTCATTGAAAAAGTCTTTAATTATGATTGATTTGAATTCCAACTTTCATCTGTACTTATCTTGCTTGTTAAAATATGTCCGATGACCTTTCTCAGTTCTACACCAAATGTATTCAAAGCAAATGATCCTGGGTGCCTCCACACATTGCTGTTACACAGAACAGAACAATATGAGCTCCCTCTTGTGGTCGAAAACCACTTCTCCTTCCCCCAACTGAATCGAGAGTACCTCTAATAAAGCAGCGAAAATGTTTTAAAAGTTTCTTGTGTAATTCCTGGACTTCATTAAAGGATAACTCCCTGATATCCCTCCGTATTAGTGAGAGAAGAGATTTAAAAGTGTGGCACAAGAAAGGATAGGACTAGGTGTCACTCTAACCACAAAGTAAAAGTTTCTCTAAATAAATTGTGTCTAAAATCCTGAATAACCGTGCCAGACATGCAGGTAGAGAGTTCTTAGTCTAACAGAACATATTTTTTAGCCATCAACATAGAGATAAGAACCATGTTTTCATTAAGACGGAAAGAATAACTAACAACTTCTGAGCTGACAGACACTGCAAAATAAGCTACTCATTGTAGGCACTTAAAGACTGAAAATTCTTAGAAAACTGTGGAGCAAAACAGTCCTCCCACACAAAAATAATAGTCAGGAAGTGACAACTTCATCAGTAGTACTATTTTACAGGTTTGCAGCCCAGTGTCTGCTTATAATTGTTGCTTGTTTACCACGATTACTTTTGCTCCTGTTAATGAACCAGATAGCAAACAGTAAAATGGCACTGAAATTGTGGCTTATTTAGTCTGTACTTGATGCTCTTTCTTGAGGGAGTTATTGTCATGTGGTTCTTTCATTTACAAACCAGTAGGAGACTAGAAACATAGACTGACTTGAATTAAAATGGCATACAAGGTCATAGACTCATATTCTGTGTCAAGGAGATACTTTGTTTTGTAATCTGTGATTTTTATTTTTAAATACTTAAACTGCTTATATTAGAAAAATGTTTGTCAACTGGGCGACCAGTTGTGAGAAGGTGAGACATTGCTCTGTTTTCACTGGTGCAATGTTTATGGATACCTAATGGTTGTTATAATGACATCTTAATTGGTTTACTTTGGACAGTTCTTTTAACTATTTTGAATTACAGTGAGAAATACCGAACATCAGATTTTGCATCATATGATCAAGGTGTTGCAAAGGATCTCTACTACTCTTCTCGAGGAGTTATGAGAGAGCAATTCTATTGTTGTCTGTGTGGTAGTTTTAGTTTTTCTGGGAAGCACTCCAGGAAAAACAAGGCCAGGAGGGATATCCCTGAAAAGACGTATATATAGACAAGGTGACAATACACCTCCTCAGCATTGAATGAGAGGTGGATTGGGATTGTTCATTAATCTTTTACCAAATGTCATTTCTCTGGCAGAAGATAAAAGTTGCACAAGAGAGTTAGAGACCTTAGAAAGAACTGAAGAATAACCAGGGTGGGGGAAGGGAATCAGAAGAATTTATTTAGAAAGTGTAACTTATGCTCTTTTATAACTATATTGAAAGCATCCTGGTATGATACCTTTCTTCTAGACCAGATTCTCTTGCATGTGAGCATGAAATTTGATTATATTCAGGAACAATTCGAGCCATACTTTTGAAAGGTATCTGTTGGGTTAACATTTGTGGGAAGATTTTTAACAGCACTGGCTGCATGGAGATTAAAGGAGCAGTAGTGAATATTTCTATTAAAAAAGAAGAAAACATGGGAGTGTCTAATCATAGAGACAAACTTGTTACCATAATCTGAGAATTAACCCTACAAAGAGAAAAGATGGAGACATACTAACAGCTCTGCTTTCTGGAGTGCAAATAACTTGTCAAGCTGTCAGAACATTTTTACTATTTATCAGATTGTTGTATTCTTTGAAACACTTAAACCTTCTGTCAATAACTTTTGAGCCCACTTGTTTAGTTTTCGAACATTCTCTAGCCTATCTGCAGCAGAAGGGCTTCAACAAATAGTGATTTCCTTTAAAGCATAGTTTACTTTAAGAAGCATTTTTCAATCCATATGTGATTATAAACTTTAAATGAAAATAGGATGATGAAAGTTTAGCTGGAGAAATCCATTAGTAAACATATTGATTTTTATTACTTCTTAATTAGAAAATTATAATATTTGGCTTTCCTAGAGTAACAGTTTTGGTATGCTACAATTACTTTATTAATTCACACTTATTTTTCCTGCTTTTCCATTTGTTCTTTTGCTTTCTTTCTTACACTCTTCAGTTTATTTGGCTGTTTTTGTCTTTTTTTTTCTTGCTCTTACTTCCTTAACTGTTTCTTTCTTACACTCTTCAGTTTATTTGGTTGTTTTTGTCTTTTTTTTCTTGCTCTTACTTCCTTAACTACCACACCATATGAAGCCAGAGAAAACCTCACTAGCTCATAGCGTTGCTTAGCAATGTCATGTATCTCTTGTTGTCTGTTGTGAAGCCATGGTGTCGTGGTCTTTCAACAAAGACTGCTGCCTCACTGCTCTGCTATGGGTCCCATTTTTTCCCTGAGATTTCTGATAAGAGATGATGTGTCTAGAGAGCATATATAAGAGATTACCTTCTATCCATTTTAACATAATTAGACCAAGCCATACCAAAGCTCACCAAGATTTTATGTTTAAAAGGTCAACAGCTTTTATTTCATATTTCAAAGATAAGCACCTTACATTGGGCTTAATATGTAGAGTGCTGTGCCTGAAAGAAAAGGAACTTCAAAAGATTTCTCCTTCTATTATATCATTCAAAATAGACATTTGATACTGTAATATGTCCATTTTAACTTCTGTGATTCATGGAGCTAGAGATAAAAATAGGTCAGCTATGCCCCTACTGGTACAGGATTATTCCCTGAAATATATTTTCTATTTCTAAGTCCAGAGTAGATTTAACTATCTCAAGTGAGGATTTACATTTATTAAATTGGAGGGCTGCTCTTTGGTTGTCTTAATATATTATCATGTATTATTTTTATTATGGCAGCAATAGGAAAGCTCAACTGAAATTAGGATCCCACTGTGCAAGGTGCTTTATGAACACATAACATGAACTAATTTTTCCCCTCAAGGGTTTACGGTTTAAATACATAAAACAAAGATTGAGAAAGTGACCATACCAATATCCCTGTTTTAGTAAAGCACAACTGAAACAAAGAGAGAGGAGCTGCTGTGGGCTTGCTGATGATATGAATAACAGACCTGACAAGTGAGTCCAGAGCTTCTGTATTTGAGCCTTGTACATTACCCAGGAACAGGTTTTAGCGATTGAAGTCAGCTGTCCTTGGATGATTTGACTACTAGATGTCATTTTTTTTCTCTAATCTCTTACCTGTTTTGGGATTATAAAATTCACCAGATTACTCTGAATTATACAATTTCCAAGGTTAAATAGTCCTGCTCATTCACTATAACACTCAAACATCCGAAGGAATTTATCGATAACCCACTTTTTTAGAACTCCCCCCATTGTTTATCAAATGACTTTTTGAGTTTTTTCAGTTTATTCTTACCCTTTTCTCTGATAGTTCTTTTCTTACTCTTCTCTGAGTTCTTTATATCCTTCTGTAGTTTTCCAGTTCAAAATTCCCACAACTGGGAATCAGTGAACAGTTTTGTCAATGTTCTACAAAACAGAGAAGTTGGCTTTGGTTTTTCCAATTAATCCCTGTGTAACATAATCTATAACTGGAAAGATGTCTCTTTGCAAATGTTCCTCTGCCTTGCAAAGATCAGTAAGGCAAATCTAAGCTAAAACAGTACAGCATTCTAAACAGCCTAGTCTTATAAAGCTAGCATGTCATGTTTGCAGACTTTTAAAAACATTCACAAAAGAAAATAACAAAACATGGAACAGAATATCCCTTCTGAGGTATTCCTAACCCTATTATATGCACTTTCCAGGCACTATCCTTCCAGCAACCTTTCCCACAGTATAATATTCCTTGGGGGGTGGCAATGGAGTCTATTCATGTCACTATTATTTTTTTTTCTTTTCTCAGTTTGGACTAATACGTCTACCCCCTCTCACCCAACCAACAATATATTTTCTGATTTAGCATTGAGACAACAGGAGAGAAAATGGCAGCAGATTTCAATATGTTAGCAACAGAAAGAATGCTAACAGCTCACTATTTTGGGGAAAAATAGAAGCCAGTGTCTTCAGGCTCAGACATCTGTTTCATACAATTTGCCAAGAAATGCCATAGCTGTGAGCTCTAGTATCATTAATTAACATAATATAGCTAGTATTGGAGTGATAGTTTTAAAAGATTAAAGAAAATGTGTTGTATGTATATTTTCTGTTCTTTTTCATACTCTGCTAAGTTTTCATTATTCTTCAGAATTGCCACTACTAACTTATTTAATCATTTGTTTGTTTTGCTCAGAACTGATGATGCTATAATGATGTTATGCTGTGCATCCCCTTAATCTGTAACAAACTACTGAAAAGCAATTAACAGTGCTAGGCACACTTACCAGCCACTGATGCAAACTTTTGTTCTACAGCATACTTCTTTGTTGTTCAGTCAGCTTTATCCAAGACCATGATGCCCTCTGGCCAGCAATGAATCAGTAACTAACAAAACACAACTGTTGTACCAAGTGTGCAAGTTAAGCTAGGAAGTGATTGCTTTTGACTGTGTTTTAGTTCCTTATACCTTTTACTCTGCCTACAGCAGAGGCTTTACAATTTAGGATGGTCCTAGAGTAGCTGCTGTGTGCAGCTCAGCCACTGAACAGGAAAAAGGTGCAGAGTCAAAAACCTACATACAGTATTTATTCTGTGTATGGGTTGGCTTTTACTCTAAGAGTGCCTTGTTTTCCTGCTTTTCTCATTCCTGGAGTAGCATGCACAGTTGGGTCTAGTGTATCAAGGCTTACTCTTTCCGCATAGCATTCCATGTCTTCCTCCTCCACTCCTCAAGTGTATGTGTGTGTAATCTGCTTAGTTCAGTCATTTCATATATCTGTCATGTGTTTTCCCCCGTGATCCTGCCTGCCTCATGGGTTAGTGAGATTTTAAAGGTTAGTTAGAAATTCAATGTTAACTGACTTTGATTCTTTTTATTTTCCTAAACACGTTGTTGGTGCATAAAGGCTTTAATGAAGAAATAAAATTGAATCTGCACTGAGGCCTTGAAGAGTTGACTAGCCCGTGTTATTAAAAATAGTGTCAAAAATGTTTTATTTCTCTTTTTTAAATCTTGTATTTTATAGCTTTTTTTTTTTTAATTCCAATGTGAAAAAAATTATCTAGCCATAACAGTTATTTTCAGTAGGCAGCAGATACTGCAGCAACAGTAAAACCCTAGCTGATAATCATAGAATCACAGAACGGTTTGGGTTGGAAGGGACCTCAAAGATCATCTAGTTCCAAACACCCTGCTAAGGGCAGGGACACCTCCCACTAGCCCAGGTTGCTCAAAGCCTCATCCAGCCTGGCCTTGAACACCTCCAAGGATGGCCCATCCACAGCTTCTCTGGGCAACCTGGGACACTGCCTCACCACCCTCACAGGAAAAAATTTCTTCCTGATATCTAATCTAAATCAGCCTTCTTCCAGTTTAAATCCATTACCCCTAGTCCTGTTGCTATATGTCCTTATAAAAACTGACTGGACAGTTTTTTTTCCTTGCAGTAATCTGTCATTGCTTGTTAGTTATTCATTATTTTTCAAATATAGCTGGGTCCTTATATTGCTGTTTTATCTTACATAGGATATAGGAAATTACAAATACTGTAACCTGGCTTAAAATGAGACCAAAGGGAGGTATACATGTTTTTTTTAAACGGGATTTCAAAGTGTGCATGATCTCTCATACCTATCTCAGAAGTTATACCGTATAAAAATGTTAATTTAAACATCAGCATTAGAAAAACACACTGATTACTTGAGGGCATATTTTTATTTTTATAAAACCTAGACCATGAGTTTTAAACTGATTATGCAGGTTTACTAGTCTAACTTCCTGTGTAGACATACTCAAGGTTACAGCTTCATGTTACAGCTGAGCTAATATAAAGTCATGCTGTTATCAAATTGTGATTGGGTTCAGCTGGCTGCTGTTTGATCAGGTGTAAGGAAAACAGACAGAAGTGTATAGTGCAAGCTGGGTTGGAGCAGATCATCCTTCCTTGACCGTGGTAAACTGAAGATTAGTTGAGCTGTAACTTTGAACCTTCTTCTTATTCTGACATGGGAGTGCTGTTTTAATTTTGCTCCTGTTATTCAAGAACCTTCCTGTGTGGCAGAGGAAAAACATTTCCATGGATAGAATTGTAGTTTATAGTTGATTTTATGCCTTAATTCTTCCTCAGGTGGTTAAGGCCTACTATTACTTATAACTTGGTACTAACAGAATTAAAGAATTTGTGCCAAGTACTGACAGATGTGGTAGGAATAGTTCTTGTAACCACCAAAATGAGAGAGAAAGAATACTCCAAATATGAGGGGTTTGGAAGATTCCAACTCAGTGTCGGCTATACAGACCGTATATAGATCTATATAGGATATGCTACAGATTTTCTGTGTTGTTCTGGACAAATATAGCGTATTTTTCTGTCTTTCTGTATTACTGATGAACTTCTAAAACACCACATAAAGGGACCCTCGGCAGCTGAGATTATAATAGTCAAATGAAGCACAAAGCTATCTAGGTTCTTTTTTTGAATTGTTAGAAAGATAACCTAACCATTATACATTTAAATATGTATCTATATAAGCTGTGTGTGTATATCCTTGTCCTTGACTACAAATAATGTGTGAAATGTACTGGAAAAAGCAACCATAGGCTATCATAGCTGTATTAATAGATTTGAGAGAAAGATAAAATAGGGAGGCAATATCTGTTTTTTTCAAAAATTATTGAAAGCCGTAGTTCATTTTGCACATAATAGTTCTGGTGGAAATATCAGCCAGGCTACTTTCTGGGTGTCTTGGTGGTTGGACTATCAATCATTAGTTGGAATTTTCCATTCTCACTAATATAATTAAGTTGCATTTGAACATTTTATTACATGAAGACATGCAACTGAGTGGGATTCGTCAAGAGTCTTTGCTGTTAGCTCACATAAAGAAGTTCTTTCTCTTTTGGCCCATCATCAGGCCTGAATGTAGTGTCAGACATCTGATTAACACAGAAAATCATAGGCTTGCTGAATCATTTGATATTTCTTGGAGAATAAAGGGGACTATAAAATAGAACATGAATAATTCATATACAGGACGATCCAAAGTCATTTTCTGATGATGTGATTTCTCCCCCCTTTCAGAACTGAACTTTTATTTTAAAAGCCAGTGTGATAAAAGTGTATTTCTGTAGTGTGGAGACGTCTTCCTTTTCAAATGTTTATCTTATAAAGTAGAAGTGTCACAAATGTTGAAAATAGGAAGAAGCGAGACAAAAATAAATTGGAATTTCTTTACCATGGAGAACTGTAGGGTGTGAAAATAAACTGACTTGTTATTTCAGGAGATTTAGTCATGACAGCAGAAAACTATACTTTCAGCGGAGGGTACAACTAATTTTTAAGAGCATCACCCTGTCACGAAATATAAACTGAGAACTTGGCGCGGTATTTTCCTTCTGTGGAGTGCTTGGGAGGAGATGAAAAATAGAATCCTCCCCAGTCTGCTTCATTGCCACAGCTACATTTAATGGGCTGTGCTGGGGTGCTAAGAAATACAATCTGGAAAATTTTCTTCTAGTGGTTTAACATGTTAAAATCCTGAGTGTTTTTTCTGCTGACTGTCTCATCTCTAGATTACCATCTCCATTTCAGTGTTAACAGACAAAAAGGTTTAAGCAGATGAAGTCTGTTACTATCCTTACTCTTCCTGTTTTCCAGGCTTTCCCTGATTTTTTGAGTCTCTATAGCCTCATTCCAACCCTTTTTACTGTTATCATGTTAATGCTTATACACAGTCGAGGCTTGAGCCTCCTGAAACAAAGATTCCTGGCAATAAACAGAACTTGTTATCTCTGGAGGAAAATAAAAATCTTGTTTTCTGATATCAAGTGTGATGGAATAGGCTTTTGTGATGAATTATCTGAGTAATCTGGGAATACCAGAGGGTGATGAAGTGAATCTGCTGCTTTGCTTCTGTTTAAGAGGGCTGTAGGTAGCAGAAGGTGCCATCTTGACTGTTGGAATATTGCAAAATCTGATGGGGATTACAAATGAAAGACTGGTACCTGGATAAAAGCAATAGAAGGAGAATAAGTAAGACGAGGGACAACTACACATGAGGCTGTGATGTGTAAAAGCCCTGTGAACGGGTTACCCTCATGTACTGGCAATGTGTTTGCTTGTATGTGCTGAAGCCAGTTTGATACCTTGTTGTGTTCATTGAAGACATAGGATTTGAGTCCTTCATTTTTGTCATCCTTTATAAAATAGACTTTTTTATTTTTTCTGTACACCAATATTATAGTACTTTACTTTGTAGATTCTAATTGTACTCATCACATTCCCATAGTATTGTTTCAGTTGTCTTAGTATAAATACATTTTTTGCAGTACAGATTATTTCCACATGGAAAGGGGAAAAAAACCACTGTGGTCTGTCAAAGGTACCATTAAAGCAATACAATAGTGTCTGCATTGGGTTTGTGCCTGTCTCGTTTGGGGATGTAATGCCTTAACTTAACAGTTACACTGGAAATGATGACTAACTCATGGAATCCAATTTAAAAAATCAACAACAGTATTCCACTTGAGCGAGTGATAATAGCATCTTGGAAGGGGCTTGAGTCAAAGACATTGCACTGGTAGTGCCTGCAGCGGTTCCTGCTAAAGTGACGGTATAAAAAGCATGTGAGAGAGCATCACAGCACATTGTCAAATGTAATTAGAAACAGGTGTATAAGTAAATGGTTAGGTTGACTTGTGGCTCATTTGTTTCCAGTAGTAACAAAAGGTTTCTCTAGTAATTATCCTGAAGCTGGATTCTCATATAAAACTTGGAGACTTTATGGGTATGTATGTATTTTGTCTTGCATTATTAGTCAGAAGCCTCTGGAAAGAGTCAGAAACCATAAAACAATTTATGCTGTGATCAGGGGACTTCTTAATCCCTTGGGGAAAACAGCACAAAACAGAAAGACAAGTCCTGTCTTTTTTTTTTTTTTTTTTTTTTTTTTTTTTTTTGGGTGTGGGGGGTGGTGGAAGATGGAAACAGGAGAGCAGAAGGTACTCAAGTTTTTGTTGTTTGTTTTGTTCATGTTTTCATTGGGTCTATTGATAAAAAGCTCAAAGGCTGCTTGGCAGTGACCTCAGTCCTGTTCATCGGACCAGGGGAATGCAGGCGGGAAGCTAAAGCTTGCCTTTAGTCAGTGATCTGCGAATAACCCTCAGTCCCTTAATGACGTGAGAGGAGCCTCCAAAGGGAGACAGTGAGTCAGAGAGAAGGAGGCACAGAGATTGCTTGAACAACCATTAGCACGTCATTGGTAATCCCAGTGACACCTTTCACATCCCTGGCATTTGTCTCAATGCACTCTACTGCAGACTGGTACTATGTTTTATTTAAGGCTTTCTCACTGCCTTCTGGAGATGTGTGTGTGCTACTGTAGCCTGACTGATTAGTTGTCTGTTATGTTTACTAACACTCTGAGATCCTGCAAGAGAGGGGAATCTGTGGAATTTCTACCATGACTGAATACCCCTGGAATGAATCTGCATTTTATATTAGACACAAGGAATAGAAAGGGTGTCCAAATAAACACGTAAATTAAAGCAAATCTTTTATAGAACATTTAAGTTGCCATACTGCAGAACAAAAAGTTACCTTGATGTAGTATTACCCAGCTATGTTTCTGCCTGCTTGTTGTCATCTAGTAAGAAACTTGTGATAATATGTAGGCCTGTACTGACGAAGAATGCTAATCTTCTGCGCTTTGCATCTCTGCTGAGCATTTGTGTTCATCAAAATAGCTTCTTAGAAGCTAGACAAAGGAAAGATCAAGCCAAAAGCTTTTCAGAAGAATAAAGTCAGCGACCCTTTTGGGATAATGCTTCTTCCTCATTCAGAAGAAATATATTATTTGGGGTGGGGGTGAGGGGTAAGTGGCAACCCAGCAACAGAGGTTGCTACAGTGAGCAGAGTGAAGGTGGCTGTTTAAAGAGGCAGTTTGTTATGTGGTTCCATAGCTGTTAAGATTGATCAGAATTGCAGCTCTTGCAGTCCTTTCCTCTCCCCAGCCTTCTCTCCCTCACTGATGCTTCTGACTGCTTGGTTCAGCTTTCCATTTAGTCACCACTTCAATGGTTGACCCTGAGCAAGTACTGTCCCTAATGACTCAGTTTCCTCTTTTGTCAAATGTCATGCTAGTAGTCGTGGTTATAACATGACTATTATTCACCTGGATCTTTAAGTACTAAAGCTGTTTTCACCTCTTAGCTTTTTACAGAAAGTTTCAGGCTTCCATCTGCGATTTTTAGTTTTCTTTTGCAAAATAAAAAAGGAATTAATACCCACAATATTTCAGGTAAATACTTTAGTTGTGGACAATTAATTTTTATGTGAGTCTTCTGCTGTAGTGCCTCCGAAGGAGATAAGTTTGCTGCCCTTAGCCGAGTTTTCCCTGGACTACAATTCCTATGATCTGTGACAGGTGAACATTCTCCTCATACACTGGTCTTCTAATGTTTAAGAGTGGCTGTGTTGCATAAGAGGAGAGAACATCTGAGCTGGGAAGCATAAGGTACTGTAGTGGCATTAGCAAATAAAATATTCAAACTTATGCAACAAAAATTTGAGTTTTTAGTAGGAAGATATTCCATTTTCCAGTCACTCTACTTACTCCAAAGCAGATAAATATAACTGTGATACTTTCTCTAAGAGAAACAACTGAGCATTTCCTCCCCGAAGGGAGTGTATACCAGAATTTTTTGCTAATAAAAGCTGCAGAAGTTTGAAGAAAGTATGGAAGTCTTCGTAAGGAATAACATTAAGCAGGTCTG